>NW_027094090.1:10031711-10334211 GCF_029207755.1 Chamaea fasciata | reverse complement strand
TTCCAGTGGAGCTGTCCAACTGTTCAACACTTATTGAAAATCATTCTTATCCTTGAGATAACAGTGATCTATTTATCATTTTCTGATAGATAGAGACCATGAAAGGGAATATGAATCTGTGACAACTAGGAGGAAAGGAAAATAAGAAAAAAATAAAGGAAATCCTCAAAGTAAATGGCAAGCTGAGAATGTAAACTAAAATACTGTTTATAAACTTCCACTAAGGGCTGTTCGCTATTTTCCATGAGTGTACTTTGTTGGAGATGTTGTTAACTTCAATAAAATGAAAAGATTGGGAATCCCTGATGTGTTATATTCCTTACAAGCTAAGAAGGGTGAAATCCTCCTGCTGTCCTCCCTGAGAGCAGATGGCAGCACAACAGATCACAGTTCAAAGAAACTCTGGCATTATCACAATCTCTCCTTTTTTCATTCTGCAGTGTGCCTTACTACATACAGTGAGCAGTTTGTACAATTTTATCCATGGTGCATAACTTCTTTCTCCTGCTGTATTTCCTTGCCTTATTCCCAAATTTATTAATGGGCAGAGGAGAAAAATAGCATGGCAAATAGAGTCACTGTTGCTGTGTACAGTTAAGGCAAGACTAGATAAACCTACTATATAGGAAGAAAGTAGAAGGAGCTAGTAAAAATTGTTGCATCTCAATAACTGCATATTCACCAAATTCTTGCACTGTGCATTGTGCCTTCCTGCTATATGCTACCTAGGCAAATAAAAAAGGAAGCTTGTCTGTTCTTTATATTCTTGTGTGATAAAGAAATTGCTTGTTTCAATCTGAAATATATATTTTCTATTACTTCCAGTATTATTCAAAAATTCACATTTTTCCTTGTCAATTTAACTGAAAGATTTTATAAAATGAAAAAAAAAAAACCCTCTTGGATACATAGGTGGTCAAATGACCATTAAAATGTTTCGTACTAAAACCAAGAACATTGCTTTATAAAATAAAATATTTCTGTTTAGAACTCTTGAATTACATGTGCATTTCTTGTGTGCTTCAATTTTGTATTAAATATAAAGTTATTCCTTTACTTCAGTGAGATACCAGAAAATAAATCTATGACTGGTATTTACAGAAAAAAATAAAGAAATTGTTACGTTCACTTTCTTGAAAAACAGTACCAAATAAAAATGTATTTAAAAAAAAGGAGAAAGAAAGGAAAAATAAAAAGGAAAAAAATCCATAATTTCATACAAACATAGAGTCATTTAGTTTGGAAAAGATCTTTAAGGTAATTGAGCCAACTGTTTACCCAACACTTCCAGGTCCAGCACTGAATTTTGTCCCTGGGCAGCCTGTTCCAATGCTTTGTAACCCTTGACATGAAGAAATTTTATCCAAATGTCCAACCTAAACCTTCCCTAGTGAAACTGGAGGCCATTTGCCTTTGTCCTATTTTCTGTTACCTAGGAGAAGAGACTGAACCCCCCACCTGGATAGAGCCTCTCTTCAGGTAGTTGATGAGAGCAATAGGGAACTCCCTGAGCCTCCTTTTCTCCAGGCTAAACGATCCCAAGTGCCTCGGCCACTCTTTGCAAGACTTGTGCCCCAGAGCCTTTACCAGCTTTTTTGTTCTTCTTTGGACGCACTCTATTACCTCAAGTCTTTCGTGTAATCTTATTTCAGTTTTCTTGTGTTGTTAAAATTATTTTAAAAAATCAGAGGAACATAGAGATTATGTTTAAATCCCTTGGTGGGGAGTTTCCAGAAGAACAACATCCTGTCTGTTCTTTATGTGGCAAACATTACGATTTATGAGCCCTCAATTTTTAATTTTATTTTCCTAATTTAAACTCATATTGCCATGCATCCCTGAAATAAGTTTTAGCTTTATTGACTATATTGACTACATGACTCCAAAGAGGTGTCCTTTTAAACACTTGTAGCAATTTAAAACTTAAAACCAAAAGGAACAAGTCTTTAGAAACAGATTGAGAGTAGAGAGGAAAGATGGGAGATAGGCAGAAATGAAAGCCACTGACCTGATATTCAGCTGATAACAGTCAGCACTTCTGGAACTGGTCATAAAAATATTGATCCAAAATATTTTTTTCCTGTGTATTAAATAACATCAGAAATCAGAAGTATTCACTTTATACAGCATGGTTATTTTGAATTCTAATACAGCTCAGTTATGAAAACATCACCTGTTTCTTTTTAAAACTAAAAATTGCCTGGATCTCAGGGTGGGATCCTGTATTGTACAGAAAGTCATGAGTAGCCAGGAGGACAGATAGGAAAAAAAAGTTGAGGTCAGCATTTTGATTGAGAATATTAATATCTGTTTGCATGGAGCTAAATTCAAATGTCCCAAAGAGTATATCTTTGGATATATGAGGAATATGCTTGGATAAAGGGGGGATATAAGTAGAAAGGTGGGGAAAACAGCTTCCTTCCCATCAATTTTAATAAAAGCTTTGACATTTGAAAGTTTTTCTTTAATTGTAAAGCATAAAAAAATATATCCTTGCTCCATCTGTCTTAGACTGTACCTTATAGGACTTCACTTTGCACCATGGACCAGAATTCTGAATCATCACTTTCTGCGTTTCTGGAAACTTCTTTCATAGATATCACAAGAAATCATCCGACAAGTATGCAAGTATCTGAATGTGGTGTCCTGTAAAAATTCTAGGGTGATATTTAATTGCTACTGTTGAGTTAGAGTTAATTCATTGTCCCCTGAAACTATTGATTTCTGTACAGTAACTATAGAAAACAAGAACCAAGTTCAAATTTTAATGAGGTTTATACACCTCAGGTTAAGTAAGTCAACGAATATGATCTATGATAATTTTAAATGTTATTTAAAATTATTTGCTCCATGAAAATTAATTGCTACTTGTTTGATAATTTCAAAAATGAGATACAAGAAATTCTTTAGGGTGATATTATTCTAAATTCAACTTTAACTTATATTTTAATCCTATATCACTAAGAATAATAATTTTTACCATGGAAGTTATTATCTTTTTAATTTCGTGAGCATTTCTGAGACCATAAAATTGGGCTAACTAGAAAAGCCACGGATATTTTAGTTTACACTAGATTGTCAAAATTAATTTTGAATTATTTAATTAAAATAATCTGGAAATAAATTGCAATCAGTCTGAAACTGTGATTGCTGGTTATTTTAAATGGAGTCTCTTTACTGTTGTAATTAATTTATGAAATTTAACAGGATAAACTTTGTGTTTCTAAATTATAATAACAGATTTTTTTGTATTTTTTGATATATAATGCATGCAGTTATACTTCTATGAAAATGCTTGTTTATTTCTGAACTGTAGTGACATTATACAGAAATGGTATTATTATTTATGCTGACAAAAATTAACAGTATATATAGAAATACATTTTTATGATGCAATTATACTATCTAAGATCTGCATTGGTTTCAGGAGGCACGACTGTGGTCTGCATAGAAAGGACAGGGCACATTTTTAAATCGTTGTGGAATTTTACTTTGTGAATGCTCCTTGCACTATCAAAAGATCATCTGGGGACCACACAAGGTCTGGTGTTTAAAAGATTTGGAAGAACATAAAAGAATGAGATTTCATAATAGAATGCGATGACTGCCCCAAGCTTTGAATATTCCTAGTGGTCCCTGGCACTTAATCCCATCATACTTATTATCAGGAAGTGCAGTACTTCACAGGTTTAGATGTAAATTTAATGATTATGAGGAAAAACTTCGGGTGCAGGAAGGGGAACATATTCTCTTCCTGCCCTAAAAAATTTATGTTTCTAGTAAACGTTTTAAAGTGCCAAAAAACTTCACCTGAATTTTGCATATTTGATTGTTTTTAAATGAATTTACACATTATGGGCTTGGATGTTTGGCTTTTCAGGGTTTCTTCAACTTACAGCGGACTCTAGATTGTCTTAATCATGCTAAGCTGCAGTGTGAATATTTTTGCTATTAGCAAAGGACAATTACTAGTGTCAGTCCAGAGGAAAAAGTTCTTTGCCTAATTCCCAGGTCCAGCTGTTGCTGTTGGTCACACCCTGACAACCCCTGGAGGCAGCTGGAGGAGTGTGTTCGACCCAGGAGCTGACCCCTCACACCCAGATGGATGAGCTCACCCAGCAGCAAAGCCTGGCCTTTCGCCAGCAGCACGAAAATTAGGAACACAGACAAAATATATGGTGTGGATCTTGCAAGACAGAAGATTCTGAGGCACTTGGTTCTGTTCCTAAGGGTTAATGAAAGGGAGGGGTTTAAAGATACTGTCAGCAGATTATCCCATCTGAAGCATTTGGAGCAATGATGTGTTTTACCTGCAAGGCTAAGCCTGTTCCAAATTTTTGGGTCCTGCTCGCGTGAAGGAAAAAAACCCAAAACTTAAAAAGCAGCAATAAACAGGACTTGATTTACATTTGTTGGTTTTGGTTATTTATTTATTAATTACTGTCAGAGGTACGCCACATTCCTTAAGTGTATCCAACACCATACTATAATAATTTCAGCAAGATTTTGCCTGAAAGTTGTATAAGCCTTTACATTTTCTATGGGATAAATACAGGTGAAACAAACCATTTTGTAGATTTTTACATATTTTTCTGGTCCGTGTTTTTCCTTTACTTCACAATTTATCACAATTTCTCTGTGGTTCAGAATAACTTTCATACTCTTTTAAGTGTAAAAAGCAACTAAAAGACAAAAACTTGTACTTCAGGAATGTTAATCTGTGCAAAGTCTCAATATCCTTAAATTAAACCATGTTTTTAGAAGAGTTCTTATTAAAGTAGTACTTCTCATAAAATATACTTTATATAATTTAGCCTATTTTACTTTGTTGAAATTCACTTCTTAATTGTGGCTCTATGAAATTCACAGGTCTGCACACTGATATAGCAATGCATATTTTTTGTGCTTTTTTTATTGCAGTGTGGATGTAAAAATGAAACCTATTACTTGAGCTTGTCAACTTTTCAGAACATTTTCATTGTGATTTCAAATGTTTGTAAAGAAATATGAAAAGCAAGCTGTCTTATTACTGATTCCTGTTATTTTGGATTAATAGAAGTTTTTCTCAGCATTACTGATATAAAGACAATGCCTTGGCAAAAAAGCAAAACCTTGCTAAAAATATCACACTTTTTAATATTTCAATTACTTAAAATATTAAATTTGGTATCTGCTTTTTTTAATGTGAAGTCAATAATAAATTATTACATAATTTTTAATTTTACTTCCATTTCCCAAGGAAGGAAGGAAGGAAGGAAGGAAGGAAGGAAGGAAGGAAGGAAGGAAGGAAGGAAGGAAATTATACTCTTTGGAAAATAGACTATTACTGGTTTTTGTTTTGTTGGTTTTTTGGTTGTTTTTTGTTTTTGCTTTTTTTTTCTATTTGCCAAATTATCTTTTTGAAGCAAGCCATAATTATATTCCTTTAAAATTTCCTGAAAGAGAAAAGTTTGAACATTGCTTGTCACTGCAACCTCTGTTTTTGACTGATGAAGAATATCCAAGCCGTCATATGGAAAATGAAAGTTCTCTCTTTCTGGTCACTCACCAGGTAGCTGTGTTTGGATTCACTTACTGAATTTGCATGTTGAGAAAATATCTTGAGTTCAAGCACTGCATGTTTCTCTAGCCACTGACCTGTTTCTAGAATACAAATCCCTCCAGTCCAGCTGACTTATGTTCCAGGGTGTCCACACCTTCCAAACCTCTGCAAAAGCTCATGAGCTTGAAGAAGGCCAAGTACAAAGCCCTGCACCTGGCCTGGGGCAAGCTCTGGTGTAAACACAGGCTGGGGGATAAGCAGATTGAGAGCAGCCCTGTGAGAAGGACTTACAGCTGCTGGTGGATGAGAGGCTGGACATGACCCAGCAGTGGGAACCAGAAAACCAGTCTTGTCCTAGGCTGCATCCAAAGCAGGATGACCAGCAGAACAAGGGAGGGAATTCTGTCCCTCTGCCCAGTGCTGGTGAGACCCCACCTGCAGGGCTGCATCAGCTCTGGAGACTCAGCACAGGAAAGGCCTGAGCCTGTCGGAGTAGCTCCAGAGGAGGGACACGAAAATCATCATAGGCATGGACACCTCTCCTATAAGGAAAGACAGAAAGAGTTCATATTGATCATCCTGAAGAAGAGAAGGCTCCAGAGAGACCTTGCTTTGATCTTAGAGTACCTAAAGGGAGCTCCTTAGACAGGTGGGGGTAAACTATTTATCAGAGCCTTATGTGATAGGACAATGGGTGATGGTTTCAAACTAAAAAAGGGTAGATTTAGACTAGATATAATAAGGCTGTTTTGTAGTTGCAAAAATGTTGGTTATGGGCTCGGGTCATGTGCAAGCAACCAAAACCTTCAGAGTAGTTCATTAGCTTGGAGATGGACTTGTAGAGAAATCCCAGTGAAGCAGAAGAGAAGGCAGCTTGGACGAAGCTGCAGAACAGCTGGGAAGGGGAAACTACCAGAAATCTGATAAGACTCTTGGGTACTTTTCTTCCCTTAGACAAAAAGTTTCTATTTGTCTTTTCTTTTGATAAGACAGAGACCATTAGGAGAGTTAAGTACAGGGGCACTTGCAGCATACATGAGGATTTAGGAAGGAAGGAACTTCCCCAAAATGACAGTGTTCAATAAAAGCTATATAACTGTTTGCATATAGACACGGAAGACTTGTGAATTCAAAAAAAATTTTCCTGGTCAATAAGAATGAATATTTGGAAAAGCAACAGATGTTTATAAAAACAAAATCTTCAGATTTTTATACTGGCTTTTTTTTAATAGAAGCAAATGTAGCAACTGTTTTCCTCCCAAAATCTGTCCCAGGCCAGGACAGCAACACTTGACCAATCCTATATGAAAGAAGTTTTAGAATAAAGAAGTCATATTAAAACTGTTTTGAAAGTCTAAAAATAATCTTTTTTCCTGGAATGCTAGCTAGTTTCCAAGTCTCCACTTTCAGTTGGTCTTATATAATATAAGCACCATTTAAGGTATCAGGATTCTTTGGAATACGGTATGGAAAATAAAATCAGACAGGCTTTTGATATTTGGGGTGAGATTCATGAAATTTCCTTCCAACTCAGGATATTCTATGATTCTGAACTTGACAGATTCTTAGTTTATCTAAAGTTGTAGAATATTTGACATAGCTACCATCTTGGCATGTCATAAGCACTTTGTTGAAATCATTTGAGGTCGTTACAGAATTTCAGATGGTGCAACCTAAATACCTAGGATGTCTCAAGCACTAAGACAGAGATCTTGTGTTTCTTTGATTATTTAATTTCCACATAAAGGCAGAACTTCACTTTACTGGGAAAGCTGCTGCTCAGCAGATGACTACCTAAGTATTCTGAATTAGAACACTAAATAGGACATGTCCAGTCTAAAGCACTTGTTAGACATTTCTCTTCCTCCAACATGCCTTGGGAGTGTGCAAGAATCAATTCTCTCTTTTAAAGTGGTACTTGTGATTCAGAAAGATGGCTAGGAAGGACATAAGTTATTATTTGCTGAAAATTATATTCTTCAGATACTTGGTTCCTAGAAATTCGTGAAATTCTGATTGAATGAAATTTTGAATTGGAATGGAACCAATTCTTCTTTTTGTCAAATCACTAAAAATTATAGGCATAGAACCTTTCCAACAAAAGAGCCACTGAATACCCTCATGAAAGCCATGTATACCTTAGTATACCCTGGTATATCCTAGTATACCCAAGTATACCCTGGTAATGAGAACATCTTCCCTTGAGAAATGACAAATTTAACTTTTAATTTCCTCAAACCAAGAATGATATAGTACAGTAGAGTATTATAGAAAAATAGTAGTTAAACTAATATCTATTATTTGTTAATTTACAGGAACAGAAAGACTTCATGGAACATTACAAAATCTGGTTGCTCTAGCCAAGTGCAGTCCCAGAAGGAGAAGTGACATACATTTGGAATTTCACATCCACACTCACACAACCTCTTCACCATATGGACTGTATTTTATTTACATTCGTCATAGCTACTGTATGTTAACTTTTTTCATGGTAAGTAATATGAAACATTTCCTTGAGCTGATTTCTGGCTGTGGTCAAGCTTCCTGCCACTGTTTGCAAACTGAAATTAAACAAGAAAAATTTGAGTCCTTCATAAATGTATAGACAAACAGCTATATTTGTATGTATATGTACAGACTTTGAGGAAAGTTATATTATAAATTAATTCTGAATGACGGCCACCTCTAATTCAGCACAAATCCATCTACCTCTGAAATATCCCCTTCAGTCTGTAAGTACTTCAGTGTTAACTCTCTAACTCTTACGACAGTTTTTTCACACATTTATTTGGAAACCTCATAACCTCCAACAAGGTAGCAACCATTTTCTAGGGTTTTGTTTCTTGTTACCTTTTCCTACTTTCTGGCTGTTATAAATAGTGCTTTTCTTCAGTCCTCCGCAACTCAGTTATATTTACAATCAGATAGGACTGATATTCAAAAGCCATCTGGATGTGGTCTTGAACAACCTGGTCTAGCTGTCCCTGCTTCAAAATGTGGGCTGAACCATACGATCCCCAGTAGTCCCTTCCAGTCCTCAACCCTTTTGTGCTTTTGTGATTTTGTGTCTGCTATTATCAGTAATTTCTCTTCTACAGTTTGCTGCCTTGTTACAAACTTCCAGATTCTGCCTGGAATGAAGGGAAGTAAATTACCCTGTTAAAAATCTTATTTTAAAGGGTGAGTTTGATTGTTCAATGGTTATGAGGTTGCAAGGGAAATAACCTGTGGCTCTTAAAGAAAAGAAATAACAGTGTTCATCATTTTGTCAAGGGCAGAGAAAGAAAAAGACAGGTGGAGGAGCCAATAAAAAGAATGACTTTATCTTCCTTTTTTTTGTTTGTCTAAAGTGGTGAAAGTAGACAAATGTGTCACTAAAGAGAGAAAAACTGAGCCAAAAAACGCCTAAGGAAAATATCGACTTGTGTATCACGACCAAAAATGAGTTGGCCTAACATCTGTCAACTGGCTGCTTGAATTATCACAAATAAATAAAAGCTCCTGTTTGAACTCTGTTGAAGCACACAAACTCAAACTTAAGATCTAAAATGCAGTAATTGCAGTGTTACCTTAATTTATCTTTCATTGTGATGGATTATAAAATTATTAGTTCTGGACGTTGCTTTATTTTTCTTCCGTGGTGTGTCACCCTTACATGTAGAATAGAGACCCTACATAATAGCTCCCTCTGTATTATATATTCCACTTCAATCATGGACTCTTTTAACATTAAGGAATATTTGTCAAAGGAGTCAGCTTTGGGTGAATGGAGAGGGTGACTGGGACCCAGCTAACAGCAAACTGCTTTTTGGGAGTGGAAGAATGTTGTCAGTTTAATAGGAAATTGAGAAATGAAGGAAATTTTTCCACAGTTCTGGGGGAAGACCTTTGGTGTAATCACGACCATATGTCTTGCATGTCCCACTTTGTCATCTCCAAATATCATTGCAGCACATCATGCAGCTGCAAATACTTGAAAGCATTTCCACTGACCCATTTTAAAAGCTGCAAATCCAGGTTAGTAAGGATTTAGGAGAGGAGCAGGTAGGAGGTTCCAAAAAGAAAAAAGAAAGAAATCCCAGAGAACAGTATCAGAGGTATACTGATAGTGCCAGTGTGTGACTCCTTTTTGTAGTGACTGCAGCCAATGTCCCAAAGTGGCGTTTCCTCATTGAGTTGTGCTTCCCGAAGGGGTGAAGGCAGTAATGATGCACATTCAGTAATTAAATACTTACATACAATTTTTTTCTAGCCAAAAAAGAATATTCCACCATAGAGAGTATCTTGGTAGCTGCCAGGTTCATAAAGTCCTTTCTACACTTTTTTTTTCCAGTGCCCATCTTTGCATTCACATTTGGAGTTAAGAAATTAAACGAAGTCTTATTTTTTCTTTTAGTTATAGAAAGAGTAAAATACTTTATTCTCCTATTCAGAATATGTATCTTAAATGTATTCCTATAGCATTTCCCATCCTCCTTTTCTTATTCCCTGCCTTATTTTGGAAGCTCTTCTTTTCCATATTATTATCTTTCTCAATTGAACTCTCTTAATCCTCTCTCAAGCACAGACTGATGAGCACCAAAATACTTCTTTGGAAAGTTAAGACATAACCTTTCCTTCTTCTGCCTTATTTGAGTTCCCTGGTTTGGCATAACTGCTACAATAAGCAGTCACATCCGTATTTTTTTTGTGTGGAATGGCTAGCCAGGGAAGTGGTGGAGTCACAATCCCTGGAGATGCTCAAGAAACAACTGGACATGACACAGTGACATGATCTGATTGACTAGGTGGTGATTGGTCAAAAATTGAACTCTATAATCTTCAGGGTCTTTTCCAACCTAAATGATTCTGTAATTATATGAATGCCTAGGCTCAATATTAAAAGAATTGTCAGAGACAGTCACAGTGTGCTCATGAACATGTTTAGTATCCTTTTATCTATGCAGTTTTGAGATCACCATCATGTCTGTACACATCATTCAGTCCTTGACATGGGGCAGCCTTGTGCACACACAGATGCACCTCAACAAATTGGACTGTGGAAATATTCACATTAGACTATAAGATGCTCATGTGTTGTGTCATATGGTGGCTGACATTCACAGCAGGGTGGGAGGGTATGAGAGAGGACTTTCAGATGAGGTCTGCCTTGAGAAAGCATGAACTTTCTCAGTGATGTTTGATCTTAAAATATGAATAAAGTACACCACACACAATTTTTGGCATTTATAAACTGAAGGAATTCGAAAATAAGCTGAAGTAGGCATTATTGCATTGTCAGTAAAGAATTCAGATAGTAAAAAATATGTAAGAATCAAAAAATCACCCAAAAGAGTCCAGATTGGAAGAAGTGGATTATAAAGTAGCACACTGTGAGTCAAACTTACCTGTATGTCAAACATGTCAATTCTAATTCTTTACTATAGATTTTATTTTTGGTGTATTATAATTTTTTGTTTGTTTTAAATATTTTACTTATTAGCTAATTAATGTACATTCATATTTTTATCTAATTCAATGGGTTTCCCTGTCATTTAGGGCTTTTTGTACGGCATTCATGCTATTGATTCAGTCAAGGATTATAGATAAGACAGGACCATTAAGATCTTTTCATCTGACCTCAGCAGACATAAATTTTTCCCTAGTAATTCCTAAAGTTAAACACCTTTCAGCCACCGCAGTAAATTACAGCATTAACCTTTAACATTTACAGCCCACTGATATTTATAATCAAGGCTCTAGAAGGTATATGAGCAGTCGATATATGTGGTTTGTTCAGAAGGAATTCTTTATCTGGAGGTTTCTTTAAATGTAGAAAAAAACACTTTTCATCAGATAAGTCTCAACAAAAAGATTTAACATTTTTTTTCAGCTAACTAGAGTGTGACATTTATGGGAAAACCACCTAAAAATATTTTTAAGCTTCTAATAATTGGAATAATGGCTCTAGCGTTTTTGCAAGTATTCACATGAAGACAAAGCCTCATTTGCTGGTGATCTTTGTAAGACAGCACTGGTCTTTGACAAAAGTTAAGAATTATTGCTTTAGCATTCTCAATTGAGCACTGAATCACCCCTGCAACAACAAACAACAAAAAAATAGTTTTATCTCATATTTTCTTAAAACTTTTTAAAAAAGTAATATGGAAACCAAAACACTGAGATAATTATATGATGAATGTTTTCTGGCTGTACTTTATGCCCTATAATACCTCAGAGAGACATTCTTATAATCACCACACCTCAGTTTTTGCATTTTGGCTCACAAAAATCATATCTGTGAAGGCAGGATGTGGTACACTGTAACAGACTGAACTTATACGTTTTTTCAGAGCTGATTTCACTCCTGCCTCTAAGAAAAATGTCCTAAGAGACTTGTCAGGTGAGGTTGCATTAGGACAGATTAAATCTTTGCAAATTTCACTGAGTTCTACACGCCAAGTTTCCTCTAGCTTGTCTAGATTTGGAAAGGGAAATCATAGGAATTACATCTGTAAAAATGGGCTTCAACAAACCTTCTGTCAAACAAAAAGCTGATCAAGAAGTTTTTGACACCTAGATAATTTTGATGAGCAATTTGATATTCTATAAGCCACCTTTTTTTTCAGTGGTGACTATTTTGGGTTCACAATTAATTGAGCACAGTGATCCCTATGTTTATGGGATTGCACAAGTACCACAAAGTATATTTTGAAAATAAATGACAGAATCATAGAAGTTTTGGAGACCTGAGTTTCAGGAGGGCCTGCCACAGACAATACTAAAGCAGGTCAGCTATGGCTTTGCATATATATATATATATATATATATATTCACATCTTGAAAATCTCCAAGAGTTCCAAGCCTCCCTGGGTGATTTTTTCTCAGTGAAAAATTCCTGATGCTCAGTCTGAATCTTCAGTCTGTGGGCCTTGTTAAAGGCTTTGATAGTAGTGAGGAAATTTCCTCCCATTATTTTTCTAATGGCCTTCAAAGCTGTGAATTTAGATGTCCATTTATTTTCCTCTACACCGGACTAAAGAAACACATTTCCCTCAGCTTCCCATCACAGGTAATGTGCAATTGGTGCTCAATATATTTACAGCCCTACAGGGAACCCTCTCCAGTTTCTTGACATCCTTTTGGAATAAGCAGGTCCCAGACCAGCCACCATATTCCAGCAAGAGCTTCATCATGAGTAAAAGCAATACTTTCTCTCTGCTTTCCACACTCCATTTAATGGAGTCCATTATACAAATCATATAATTTGTGATTTTTTTTTTTATTCTTCTGTCATTTGTGCATTCATCTGGCCCCCACACAACACATTAGTACTTTCCAGTAGGGAAACCGGAACTTTATTTTAGTTTAGTTTAGTACTTTCCAGGATGTTGATGGAGGTGTTGAAGAATATTTCTTGCAGTGTCAGTTCTGGGGTACACACATCAATATTTTCCACCATCGAATAGTAACTTTGAATTTGAGTAAAACTTTTTGTACCCAGCAGTCCATTTAACTGGTGTATAATATTTTAGCAGTGTTTCTGCCTATCAGTACTGAAGAACTGATCATGAAAAAGTGTTCCAAAGGGTTTGATAAAACAAGGTAGGCTAAGTGAATAGTTTTCTGGGGGTCATTTCCAATCTAAAATTACAAGATTCAATATGGATTGTGATTTTGGAGAATAACTGGATTATGGAATATTTGAGCAGTACTGTTTGATCAGCAGCATTTTCTGGGGACCAAGAGATATGAGAAAAGTCTCTGCAGTTCTGCAGAGGTAAAATGCAATCCTAGATGGACCACTCTTCAATGGAAGAATAAGATCATGCCAAACTTTTATTTGGCATGTTCCTGGGAAAGACAGGGAGAATATTAATTCTGTTCCTCCAGTTTTGGTGTGAATGTGAGAAATGACTCTAAGAAGATTTGTCTATCAAATGGCTTCATCTGTTCCCCAACCCCCATCCCCCACAACCCCAAAACCTCACCATGTATTTTCTAACAGTAAGTATTTTGTTAAAATATATTTCAGGAATCTATATGTGAGGTAACCAACTAATAGATAATGAAGGAAGCACCAGGAAAATTACATGGTTTCAAATAAATGTGTGATACTATAGTACAGTGACCTCCCAAATCTTGCTCCATGTCAGGGTCATCACACAGCAATGCCTACACCAAAAACACCAGGGTAAGTTTACCTGTCCCTAAAAATATCATTTTCTAGTTCCTGCTACTTCGCACAAACAACACATCTTTACCACAAAGTTAGGTGTGGAGAAGAAGCTTCTTAGAATATTTCTTAATGAACAACAGAAAATAATATTTGTGGCACAACATTTAGGTCCTGACAAAGGAATGGAAATTCTGCCTCTATGGAAAGAGGATTCACTGGCAGTTTTGCCTCACTAAGGGCTGGCAATTATGTGCTTTGGTCTGTACATACAATACCATTAGATACGTACCATGTTTTAACAGGAGTTTAAAAACACATTTAATCCTTTGTCTCTTCCTGTTAACCCAATACCAAATCTTCCATTCCACAGGGCAGAGCAGAGAGTTATTAGGCCTTCCCTATTCTTGTTGTTTCCAGCTCAAAAAAGCCTTATGATTTAGAGTGTATTTCATAGTCCAAACTTATTATAATGATAGACAGATGGAGATCTTCTAAAGGAAAAATAGCCAGAGGAGCAATAAATATTACAGGCTGCATACAATCCTAGCTTTGTTTCTGGAAGAAAAGAGCCTCACCCACATGAGGTCTTAGGCCTTGTATGAGAAAATAGCAGACTGCCTACACTTCATATGTGTGTGCATACATATGTCACTTCTTAAAAAGCAGGTCACAAGAAAAATAAGATATCATATTTAACACATTAACACTACATGCCATTTCAGACAGGGAGATAAGATAGCATGGTGAGCAGGCCTAACTGTTGGTATTTAAACTATTAATCATAACTTCTCCTTTCTAGCAGCAGGGGGGGAAAAGTTAGCATAGTTAACATATTTCTCATGCATATGTTAGCCTGTATTTCTGCACTGTAAATGAGCTATCTTTCCAATACCTTGATTTGAACCACCATGTCTTTTAATTTCTTTGTGGATTACAGTAATCAATGGCAGCTGCAAACGGAAACATTATTTTCATTATTTCAGACCAAACTGAAAACAAACTTCAGGCTGTATGTCATGGAATAAATTAAATCTTTTGTACTTCAGATTACATTCTAAACATGATACATCAATCACACCCTCTGTGTGTTGTGGGCCCCTTTTCCATCATGTTCCTGGGTGACCTTTCACTGTGTTTAAAGGATAATATAACAAAGTAGTGTTACAGAGGTCATTTTACATACCCCTCTTATTTTATATGCTTACAATCCATTGCAATAAAAACATATTAGAAATCTAAATCAAACAGACCTAGATTATATATGTTCAACAGATCAACCACTGGTTGGTCTGATTAAGCAGCAGTTTAAGAACACAAGCTACAATGTGAATAAACTACTAATACTGGTTCCAGTAAACTTTCAGCGTTCAGAGTTCACAGATTCAAGTGGAGATGCATTGAGTCTAAGGCCTGGTTTTGGTCTGAATACCTTTCTGCAAAATAGTCAGAATATTCAAGATAATCCTTGCCCACTTTTTCGTTTTCCAAATCAATGTTTTCTGCAACTATTTTTGCTCATCTCCAGATTTTCCTATCAAAACTTGTATTTCAGTAGCCTGATTTGTGATTTTTTTTTTAATTTTTTTTTTTTTTTTTTTGGTAGGGGAATCAATCTATTCGTCTTTCCAAATATACTGAATTTTGTTGTGATACTCACACCAAGTACATATTTTCAAAATGGAACAATCCCAAAGAATGGTTACTTGTAGCCTTTTTTAGATTTCAAAATAATTTATTTCTATTAATTCCTCAAGCTTCCACTATTAATATTTTTCTTGCTTATGCAGAAGAGTCTCATAGTCATCCTCATGCTACTTTCCACAGCAAAAGGAAGTTATCTCAAAGTGGAAATGGACAGACTACACTTGAAAACACAGCCACATAACATTCTTTTTTCTTTATCACAAAGGTGCAGCCAATAGATTGGAAAACCTTGCTGGCTTTTCTTTGCAAGAAGGGCGTGGACCAAGGCAGCTGCATTCTGTTCTTTCTTAAACTAATTTTCTGTTGTTACAGTTTCTCCTAAGAAACTTTAAAAACAAGTAAGGACTTGACTTAATGCCACATAGTGCAAATATTAAGTCTGCCGTCAAGGAATTTGATTTTTGTTATTCAGTGTGGAATTTGAGTTTTCTTACTTTTACCTCATTACTTTTTATTATGGCAAGTAATGATAAATTTCACTAAGGACAGGGTTTATTTTTTAGAGGGAAGGCTATTTAAGCCCATTTAAGATCCTGATGGTAGCAGGAGTAATTTTCACAATTAAGTTTTGTTGCTTTGCTTTTGCTTTGCAATTATATTATTTTCCTTTTTCATTCATACAAGATGCAGGGAAAAGTCAGATATATTGATTTTAGGCTCATTTGAATAAACCCATACATCCCCACCCTGAACACATTCCTCCTTGTGAACTTTGTGACTGATATGAGCTCATTCAAGTCAAGAGGCAAATTTCAGCATTGCAAGGTTAGGGTCATAACTATTGCATTTATCTGGGATCCTATATAAGTCCTAAGAGCATTTATTGTAAAGTAAAGTATGTAAAATGCTGAAGTCAATAACCTCATATGATTGCCAACAAAAATCGGTGTTTAAGTAAGAGAACACCTTTAGCACAATTTAAGCCACTGTAAGATATATGTCAAATACTGTGGGCAATAACAAAATTTAAAGTCCAACAAAGTCATTATTGCTGCCTTCAGAAACAGTCCCCTAATGGAAAGTTCTTTGAAAAGCCACTTGCCCACAAAATTCCATAGACTATAATTCAAATGCTGTTGCTTTAAAGAAGATTTCCAAGCTGCCAACAGAGCAGGGCTGTAGGGCTAATTGTGACTGGTTGTGCCCTATCACTGCTATATCATCTCTTGAAATGGCTGTAGGTGTATTTCAGTATCGCATGTATTTATTCAGTACAATTTGTTTAAGGGAAAGTGTGATGCTCTTTTGAGTGTAGCACCATATATCAGTTTCAGATATGAAATATGTATGTGTTATCATGCATTTCTATACTGCAAACAAAAATATTTGTGATACTACAGGAAGAATGAGAAAGAGCTGGTGCTTGGGGAGTTTTGTTTGGCAGTTTTAGGCTTTTTTCTTTAAGAAATATTTATTATGTAACAATTGCATTTCTGCTTATCTTTCATACTTTTTCTTTGGTAAAAAATCCTTAGGATTAGTAACTTTTAGTGATGCAAACTAGTGAGGTAGCAGCGGGTATATATTCTGTATCAAATGGCAGGTAAGGAGGCAATTGATACACAGCAAAATTTGGATGGAGTGGTAGGAAGGAAAAGTGGTATGTTAAAAGTGTCAGTGTCTAAAACAATGACATTTTATGATGACTGTGGAAACAGAACTTTTGACCAATAGTGTCATCTCCATTTTTATTATGAAATCATTCAACCTAACTTGAAGAATTTAACTAAAGTACCTAGGATACAACATGGTCTTCACAGACTTCTTTATTGTTTTTATACACATCAGTCTGTTTTTACGTCTCACACAGTGAATATTTTGTGTACTACAAGCCGGAAGGCCAGACAGGGATAACTGGAAACTGTTCAAGTAGTGAAAATGATAGCAGGCACAATTACTTTGAAAGTATCCTTACTCTGTAAGTCAGTTTCCTGCTGTACATAAGTATTTGAGTATCTCACTTTGACGTAAAGTGGGAGGAATTGCATTTGTCTCATAGGAGCTGGTGAACAGGGATCATTAAGAACTTTAAGTTTTTGTATGATGTAGCTGGTTTGGTATAACTTTTTTAGACATCAAAGTTTTCTTTGTATTTTTTTTTTTCATTTTGAGTGGTTATAAACATTTCAACTACTCTCTTCTCATTTAAAGCTTGCAATTTGAAAAAGGGAGGAATGGAAAGAGGGTATTTTTAGTTGAAACCTGCTTTAGGGATGCTGTATATCACCTTGCACGTTTTAACAGACTGGTTAGCCTGACACCTGGTCTGCAGAATGGGGCAATGAAGTGGCTCCAAAACTATTCCTGGTTTGGTGATTACAGAATTTATCAATGACCAGTACTGGTCTGGTCTGATAAACAGTTCACAGGAAATTAAAGCTATTCTGAATTGCAACAGCTGCATGATTCCCAGCTGGCTTTCCAGAAGCCAGGGACAAGCAGTATAAAACCAACTGTTAATATCCTATATCTTAGCAGTGTTACACTCAAGATCTTTTTGTAGCTAAAAGAGGACCTTCTGTGTGAAGCCTAGAATTTACTGTTGGCTGAATTCAAAGCCTTAGCAGTATAACCAAAATGAAGCAAACACATACTACTATTAGTCCAGATACACTGATGCTAATACAATCTAAACAGAAAGCAAGTCCTGTTAGAAATACCGTATTTCAAAAGTTGTTATTTGAGTAAACCTTCTACGACCAAACTGTTGTTATCTCAGTTTTTAGCCTCACCTTTGCATTGTTCTCTGCAGCCTAAGGTCAACAGTTCAGCCTAGAGACAATTATGTGGATTCATGTGTTCCTTGAAACCTTTGTTGTAAGACCATGATACTAATGATGGGAGATAATTCCTTTTCTTTTTCAGAAGCATGCAATGTTACTGGATTCTTCCCTCCTCTTCATGCCATTTTTGTGTTTTTTAAAGTTCTTTACACCCTGCTCTTTTATCACTTTGCATGGTATGCTTGTTCCTTTTCCTTTTTTTTTTCCTCAGCAGCTTCTGAGTTTTGATTTTTATAATTAACTGATTACTGGTGAGTTTTTGATCACTCTGATACCACTGGGGTCATGCTGCACCCTAATCTTCAAAGCCTCTGCTGTCATCTGAACCTTTTTCTTCAAGCTTCATCATAGTTACACTCCAGTAGTTCACTTTTCTATAGCAAAACCACAGACATTTCACCACATAGCCATAAAATGCTAAATAAACTTAAACTGAGTAACAGCCACCTTGTCACTAATCAGTTGCTGTTAAAGCCAAACGAGCTGGAGAAAGGCAAGGCCAAGTCCAAACAAAGCACATGTGATGACCCCAGGCCTGCAGCCCAGCTCAACTTAATCCGGAGCCAGAATTCTGCTGTAGTGGGGATTCTGTGCTTGTTGGCCAAGGAGATTACAGCACGGAAGTGTATTTTCTGACTACAACACACAGGACTTTTCTGGCTTAGACACCACAAATGATATCTTAATCTGCATTTGAATCTGAACAGCTAAACTTTGTCACTGGTGCAGAAGTCCTGGCCCAGAACACTGAGCAACTGTATAGCAATGTACATTTTCAAATTCTGTATATTTATGTGCCTAAAAATTGTAATATAAATAATCAAAGGTCCTGATTATTTTAACATTTTGACATTGTAAAGTGACTTTTTGTGGTTTCTTTTTTCTTTACTTTTTATAAACCAAAAGTAAGTGAAATGAAAATTAAAATAATATTAAAATATACAAGCAAAATATATACCATTTCTAGGGAGGGACTTCAAGGAATTTTGGAGGAAAAGATTTCCTAGTCACCATAATCATATAAATCAAACCTAAAATTCCCAGTGTGTGTAAGACCTTTCCTCTTTTTATTATATAATAATTAACCTTTGTAGTTTGCACCTTTGCAGAGACACAAACTCAGTTTGATTTCAGCCAGGGGACAGATTAGAAAAGAAAGATGTTTCCTTAAACAGGATTTCAAATTTGAAGTTCATGGAAGATTTTAGTTCATAGAAGATTTAGAGACATTTAAATGTCTCTACATGTTGAAGATATCACTTTATGTAAAATAGTGATTCTTTTCCAAAAGACTATGCAATAACTGTCTCACTGTAGCTGTTCAGAGCTATGTTTAAGGGGACCTTTTAAAGACAGGAAATCAGAGCTTTCACTTGGGTAAGATCCTGCTGATGTGAATGTACAAAATTAGAATCCATGGTTCACTTACTTCTAGCCTAGTTACATCTTGCCTTCTCTACAAGCATCTGGGGAATAGTATCTCATCTCCCCATTGGACTCTGAAATCAGATGCAGGAGAAGAGACTCAGAGTATCATTAAATTAGATATCTATTATAACACTGGAAGTTGTTTTAAATAGAAGTGGTCAGTTTGTCAGCTTCTAGAACTGGAGATAATCTTACTCCACAATACATTCACTAACTTACATTCACCAAGGAATCTCTGGATTTTCTTGCCCCAAAGATGTTTTAGCTGTTAAGGGTTTTTACAAAGAAAAGGATTCACTTAATTTTAATTTATTTGGGCTGCTGGGATAATCACAATGGATCGTTGAATTTGATTGCTAAAAAAATATGAAAAAATGTCCAGTCCAAATCTTATGTCTTCCATAGGTGACAAAATATGGCACAGATGCTCATCTTAGGAGTTTTGTTAGTGGAGCTACTTCCAGATTCTTTTCTATTTTAGGATTTGTGAATTCCCTCCTACAGTATGTAAGAATACAGGTCAAGTAGATGAAGGGCCAACAATTACACAAGTTTAGGGGCAAAAAGACAGCTGAGAGGTCCAAATTATGTCAAAGTCTAAATACAGCTGAAAGTGAAGAGATCATATATAAAACATGTCCTTGTAGCAGTGTATAGACCTGTACACAGAATGCCATGTTTGACTGGTGGAAGAGTAATTAGTTTGGTCTAGAAACTCTTAATCTGAACAGTGATGCAAGCTTCAGCTACACAATATACTTAGAATAATAAACTGATTTTAAGTCAATTACCTAAAGAGTTAAAAAGTGCCAAACCCAAAAAACTTAGACATTTCTTATATATGAAAACATTTATGTGTCTTTTTTTCCCCTGTTCTATATATACTTAAACTCACACAGAAAAGCATAACAGGAACAAAAGATATACAATATTCGCACTCTTTCTCTTGCCCAGTATGCTGTCACTCAAAGTAGGTCATAAGCATGAGAGTATAATAGAGGAAGTGTGTATGACACTCCCCTCCAGCACTCCCTAATAAACACAATAAATGGAGACCTGCTGTGCCAGAAGTGATGGCTCTGAACTCTGTTGTAGCTTTCAAGGGATTTCTCTCCCATGAACATATGCAAATTGAAGCTCTATCAGCTTTTGACATTCAGAGTTCTGTAGAAAGTATGAGTACATAAATTCATGTCATATGGATGAATATTTCTCCACTTAATTTTGAACCTAAGAGTCCCCTGCCCAACCCAGTTTCATCTGAGAATCTTTGGTCCTTGAAGCTGAAGAGACAATGAATAGATATTTCCAGTTCAGGATTTCTTCCATCTGTAATTTTTCATTTTTATACCATACTTCCATCATACTTCTTTCAGCCATCTGCTTGTAAGGAGAAAGGGTTCTTATACATATTCTGTCTTTGATTTCAATTTTTTTTGAGGAAAGTTTTGATAGGTGTCTGCACCACCCTCTTAATCCAGAATCTGTTCTCTACTTCTTGCATTTTCCCCAGTTTCACTACATCTTCATTTTTCACACAGTAGTAAAGTTGATGTATCAGAGGTCTTTACAGAGGTATGAAAAGTGTTCATTGTTTTTAACCACAGGATCTCTTCCATCTAATTCATTATCTCCTTTCAACATCATAACAGAGTTACTTGATAAAAATAAATTTGGACTGATTTTTTGCTCATTTATTGATATTCTCCCCAGATATCCAGGTTCAAAAGTATTTCTAACTTTATAGCCAGCTTGCTGTGGTCTGGTGTGTCTCTCAGGGACCCGCATCCTGCTTCCTGGCTAACCCTGGCACCCGAGCTGCAGGACAGGTACAGTCCCATATCCTGGGATATGTCCCCAATCCTGTGGGCTCTTGCCTTCACAGAAGCGTGAACAGTGCCGAGGAATAAGGAAGGACTCTTGTGAGGAACTTCAATCGGGTTTATTAAGCCCACGAGGGACTTGTTCACACCCAGAGAGTTAGCCCACAACAGCGGGGTTCCTCTCTGTACAACAACTTATAAACAGGGAAGGAGCACGGGGTAGGGTGCAGCTTAGAACTAATCCAAAGTGTGAAGGGAGTGACCTTGAACATAAATGACAAATATGTTAACAAATCAATAACGCAAGGGAGGGGATACCTGGGACCCTGCCCAATCACTCAACGCCCTCACTAGAACTTTCTAGACATCAGGGTGAGGCTTCAAGACAGGACCTAGGTGTCACATAAATAATGATTGATTAATGACAATAACTGGGGTAAACCAAAAAGGGGTAAAACTTGGGGTACATGGGATAAACCATTATAACTTATATTAAACAGCATAAACAAGGAAAAAACAAATACATAAAACTGATAATCCCAAACCACACCATTACACCAGCTGTTGCTTTAAGTGCCCAGATGCAAATTTTGTCATCCTGCCTTTTGTCCTCCATTCTAAATCAGTTATATTAACATCAACTTTTTCCACAAGTCTTTGAAGGATTTCACTGATTATCTCCTATTACTGTGAAATTTGACCACAATTTTCCATCTTCTAGCTAGTTCATTTGAGATATGAATAACTCCTCTAATGTCCCATTAACTAGAATTAGGGCTCCAAAATAAGGAAATACCAAATTGAACAATTTCAGTATTTGCATTTCCTGTGCAATCTCAATTTGACAAAGTCTTACATTTAATCTCCTATTTAACTCTTCGAAAGTTTCCCTGTCTTAGTCACAGCACAAAATCAGCCAGAGCTCTGTACAGATGTTGCATCTTAACGTTCCCACAGATATGGAAGATGAGTATTGAATGACAAAGGTTAAGTGTGGGAACATGGAGTGCTGTTGAACTTTGCCATGAGAACCTCTAGTCTGCATTTGCCTTGAAGACATCAACATTAGAATCCTGCTTCAGTGAGATTTGTTCTGAATCTCAATAGTTGTGTTTTTTGTATTTATTTCTGTGTTCATCGTTATTTTCTGGTGAGAAATTTGCAGATACACTTACTGTGTTTTGAACAGTGAGAGTGCTGTGTCATGGTATTCACTTAAAAAACAAACTAATAGATGCCTAAAATTAAAAGATCCATTTGATTTACTGTGTGCATCACCTTCAAGCTTTATGGCCTTCTCCCATTTCTCACAGCGACAAATACCATCGAAGTTGTGAAAATCAGTGAACAAGTGCAAAGGACTTGGAAGTCACAGTGAGGAATGTCATGACAAAGCACATGCTGATTTTAATCATCTATTGCAACTCCTACATTTTGGGCAGCAAACATAACTTGGACTACACAGTAAACACTGCACACTGTATACACAACCTTGATTAGCTGCTCTCAAGTGAGCACTCCCCATTCTCTGCATGGAATAAATAACATAAGATTATCTAATTAAAGGCTGCATTGTAATGAATACATGAAGGACACCAAAATGAACAAGAGCAATTTTAGTTGCAATCTTTCCTAATCTGACGGCTTTACAATAAAATATATTCAGTTAGATAATTGACCTTGTTAATTATAAATGTTAATGAACATTTTTTCAGATAATTGTCTGAAGTCAGCAAATACCCAACAGCCCAAGCTGGCTGTTCCTAAGCTGTGTAAGTAAATTTCCTTGACAATGGTTCCCTGCAGTTATTCATGCTCTTTCTGACTGGAGATTTTCCACCAAAATAATTTTGACAGAAAATACCAGTTATTTAAAACTGAACCTTCCAAAGGAATCATAATGAAGAAATTTTTTTTTCATAAAAGCTTTTTCATCAGCCAAGAGCTAATGTTTTTCAAAGCAAGTACCACACTAAGATAAGAAAGAAGGAAGGGAAAGAGAAGGATGTTGAGGAGAAGGGATTGACAGGGCTTAAGTGCGTGAGGACTTACAAGGAAACATGTCTGGCACGTTTCAGACCAAGGACTTGAGTCACCATATGAGTATGATTTGGGACTATTATTGGATGAGTTTACTGTAGTTCGTGTTGGTGGTGTTGTCCCATTTTTAGTAAATAATTTCATATTCTCAGAGACAGAGAGAAGAATATTTTCTCTATGTCTATAGACATAGAAATGTGATAAGGGCATTCATCTGGACCATGGAAAATTAAGTCCAGGACTGAATAGAAAGTTCTGATTCAACACTGTTCAAAAGTTCATTTTTTCATCATTGTTCAATGAGGGAATACAATTTAGTGTCTCCTGTTATCTGATGAACAGCTTATTCACCTGGTCATGGGTGCCTCATATTCAAGTTTCTCACATATATCATGCAGAGTGGAGATGCAAGCTTTTGTACCTACAGTGATACTCCTAATTCCTGTACCTATTCTAGGTCTAAGAACTAGAGTTATTTTTTTTTTTTTAAAAGGCCTGTAGGTTAGCTTGTCAGTCATGAATACTTTTTTTTTTCTAAAATATAAATCTCACATAATTTGACATAATATTGTAATTTGGCAAGTGATATTTATGAACACTTGAGAACCTAGAAAATTATTTTTGTCCAAAGGTAGTTGAGATAAGCTTATCCATAGAGGTTCCAATGTAGCTTGTTTAGATAGTTGTTGAAATCAGTTATGAAAACATAGATTCTAGTCCAGGAATCTTAAACAAACCAGTGATCTCAGATATGCTCTAAGGCAACTAGTCTGGATTGAAGTTCATGTCAACATAGTTTCACTAGTATTATTAAAGCAAAAAGAAAAAAAAAAAAGGTTGAGCTCTTTCAGCTAATGTTGGGGCATTATCTGAAAGAAAAGCTATGGGTTTGTAGAGAAAAATGTGCGAAAAAAATTTAGAATTGTTAAAAATAAATTAACTTTTAAGGAGAGAAGCAATAGGGGTGCAAAAAGAGAAAGAACATGTCCAGGAAAAAAAAAAAAAGTTGAGATGCAGAGAAAATGCTTGGAAAATATGCCGGGTGGAAGACAAGAGCAATGTGAACTGTATCTACAGAGGATCAGAAATCACCCTTTCCACGGCTGCTTCAAATCACAGGGAAACAGGTCAGGATAACTGGGGAAGAGGAGACGGAAATAGTAGAGATAGAGTCTATGAAAATAAGAGTTTAGAGTAATGGATAAAATCTTTCAGACAGGAATAAATCTGTCAGAACTCAAGGAGGAGTTACGAGAAAGGATGTCTGAAGTTGATGCAAAGGCTGAATAGTGGTGTGTGACAAAGAACAATTGTAATTACTGGAATTAAAAGAAAAGGAGAAAAAATGAGAAGTAAAAGAAATGTCTCATTCATAGCCAGCACTAATCAGAGATTAGCCTGTACTTCATTGAATTTTCATGTTATTGCAGCAATTTAAAACTACTATTTTTCTGCTATACACAGACTGAAGAAGAAGAAAGTGTGAAGAACTGTGCAGCACACAGACTTTGAACATAACCCAGTTACAGGCACGAAAATAAATGAGTACTTAGTGTCAGGTTTCAGAGAGAATAATTATGTTTGGGTAGAGAATCAGAAGCAAATGAAAATGAGAATGTGAAAATGAAAACAACTCTTGAGTAGCAACAAAATATCAAGAAATAAAATATTCTCAAAGTGGGAAGAGAGCATAAACTCATTCCAGTGTCATAAAAAACTGGCATTTGAAATCACAGAGCCAGTACCAGGGACTGTTTAATGAAACAGTCTTATAGCAACTCTGATGTTTAGTGGGAGTCATGCAAGAGAAAAAAAAGACCAGTTTAGATATGTTTCTCAATTGCATACATATATTAGAATGAGTTATGGAATAATTAAAGACATAAGACAATAATAAATGAGGTAAACTTCAACATGTGTTTCCCAAAGGCAGATCTTCTCAGAGATCTTTGAAAAGGTAACTTCCTTGATAAGGAAATTATTTTCCAAGCCAAAAGAAATGTTGCAGCTTTTTTTCTGTCTACTTTGGTAAGGGATTTGATGCAATGGCACAAAGGAAATTCCATCTGAAACTGGAGGAGATGGGGATTAGCAGAGGAACTGAGTGTTGAACAAAGGGATGTCTCAAGAAAGACAGTGATTGAGGAAGAGAGTATCTGACTGGAAAAAGGCTTTTAAGGGGATGTCTCAGTTTATAGTCTTTAAAAAAATCTGAATTAAAATTCTAATAGGAAAATCCAAACCTTATTGTTAGCATTATTGTAAACCAGCAGGTGCTGGGAATCAACTTAATTACAGAGGAAGACTGGAATCACCATCCAAAATCAGAATGACTGTGATGATCAAAAAATCTTCGTGGAGAGATCTCTGTTGAAGAAAATTAATTTAAAGCAGAAGATATGCCAAGAAGGGCTACTGGGCTATCAGGAAAGAAGGAAAACCTGTGATATATGAGGAGACTTAAGGAGTTGAGAATCTTACAAACAAAAAAGATCATACAGAAAATATTTTCTGCTCATAAATATAAAAAATAAAAAAGGAAGAAGTGAAACTAGTAGAAAGCTCACAATACCATACACAAAAGGATATAAGCAGAAAAAGGTGATAAAATCACTAAACTGGCTTTTGATTTTTGGGCAGATTTCTGTGGTTAAAAACCTTTTTTATAACATGAAGGTAGAAAAATACACAGAAACAGAAGGGTTGCTGTTCCCTGCCACAGCAGGGAACCACATTTGACTGGAGGAAGACCAGGCAATTTTACACGTTATATCTTATATTACTGCCCTGTTTGATGTGTGGGCAAAATTAATCTTGCAGCTATGTTTCAAAATTATCTACTATTAAAGACTATTTGTGTAGAAAACATCTCTTACACGTAGTATAATTTAGAAGGTACAACATTTAACTTCTTTATAAGGCACTGTGTCATTTTGAGTTCTAGCAGATCCCTGATTATTCTGGTGCCAGCATGGGATTATTAGGAAGTATATTTTGATTTTGAAATGCCAAAATCTGCCTGCCACACCAAATCTGAATGTGACCTGTTTCAGTCTGACTGAGATCACAGGACAAAATAAAAGCTTTTGTTGGCACACCTTCCCTCTTCCCCAGCCATACACACAACAAAAGAACTTTGTTCCAAGCTACCTGAGCTCCTGGTTTGTACTCCCAAGAGTTCATTGATGTCATTTATAAAACCAAGACTGTTGCCTTGAGCTCATTCAGGCTATAAATATCTTTTATTTTTTGGCAAGCCTTAAAATACTGCAGAAAAGACATTATATCTATATTAGCTCTTAGCCCCCTTTAAAGGACAACTTTTTTTTTCAATTTGATCAATGATTCATGTACTATTCACAGTGTTTTAGAGTTTTGATCTTAAGTGCCTAAATGCCTAAAATTAATATTATAGTTTTGCATTTCACCTAGAGGTGAGTTCATTATATTTGGTTCCTGGAAGACATGGTGCTCCCATGTGACTTTTTTATTTAACATTGAGACAAAAAATCTGTGGCACTTAATGATAAATTTATAATTTTAAAAATATATACACTTTTGACATGTTTTAAATAGTTTGCTAATCCATTCTGTGTCATTTTTGGCTATAAAAGAGAGTGTTCCAGATATCAACCCAGATAAGGAAATAGAAAAAGGAATTATGCTGACTCCAGATACGATGACTTGAATGTGAGCAGCATTTGTTACTTGTAGCTCATCCTTTGGTGTCTTCTGTCTGCAACTTCCAGCCACCAAAGAGTCATCACCTAGCAAAGTAAAAGCCACACCTGACTTCTGAGGTCAGCACGAAATAATTTCAATCGCTTCAGGATAGAAATGTCTGCCACGAATTTACCCACATTTAAAATTGACTTTTTCTTAACCTTTATTTTTACTGTCTCAATAATATTTAGGATATAAGCCCAAAAAATACACATGTATGCCGTATGTTGACATAACCCTTGTCAGCAAAGTTTTAAAATTGTCACTTCCTTCTCTTAAAAAAAAAAACCAAAAAAAAAAATGGAGGAAATCTTACTGTCTACATTGGTTTTGTGCCAATATCCTTACAAAATATAAGTCTAATAGTACATTGGCATTGAAGGATTTAAAGCATTTACTAAGAAGATACATATATACAATCCCAGATGAAGAACTTTGTTCTGCTTTGTTCCACCTATCTTTGTTCTACTGCCACCTTTCTCACTTATTGTGGTCATCTTCAATAGATGTATTTGTGTTGTTCAAATGTAGCTGCTATCTAAGTTCCTGCCTAGACATCCATCAGCCTGGAAGGATGTGCTGCTGCCTGGGAGGACTTGAGCAGCCTCATCTGGCAGATAAGACGTTTGCTGACATTCAGGTGCTCAAAACACTGCTACAACAGGAATTCAGCTCCCTTAACTTAGTTTTAAAATAGGGTTTCCATGTAACCTCATTGATGAGTGCAATTTTCCTCTTTTTCACTCTCCTTGAACTTAATTAAGTGGTTTATTCAAGCTACATGCTCCCAAGAAAGACAAGACCATCATATGTCAGAGGCAAAAATACTTCAAATAACCTTTGTGTCGCTTTTGCTAGACTTTTACAAAATATAAAAGTATTCTTCTCTTCAGACTTGAGTTCAAAATGTGTTTGAATTCTTACAGCAATCAAGGCATTTCTGTTATGTCTGATTTTTAATTTTTTTATTTCAGATACACTGATTTCTTTAGCCCCTTTAATGCTAAAAGAATAAGGAAAAGTAAAGATGCAGGAAGACCATGAATACTGATGTGCTTGAATCAGTCTGGAATTATTAAAATCATCATGAGATTCTTCATGCTGTTTTAACCTGACCAAATGTAAAAACATAATGATGATTTCAAAATGCTTGAAGGTGACATTTAATCTGTAGTGATTAGCATGAGGCTTACAATAACAAGCATTACGTCATTTATCCTTTAAGCCAGGAGGGGCATTTTGTACTTTCCAGGATGGCAACATGATATATTTCATTTGTTCTTAATCCTGATGAAGCTGAAGCCATGAATAATAGGTATATTCAGGACAAGACACAACATTTAATAATCCAATTAATTTTGCAATGCACAGAATTACTTTATTCTTAGAAACAAGGACAATTTGAACTTCTTTTTAGGGGCATGTTTATTGCTAGTCAACCACATCCTCATGTGGTGTTAATATATGTGTCAATGTAGAAGTAACTGCTTTCAGTAAAATTTAGTTCTTGCTAAAGAGAAAATTATTTTAAATATATTTGCTCTCCCACACTTTCAGAAAAGCTTTGCTAGATTTCATGTTAAAAGAGAAAAGCATAAAAGATGTCTCACATAAAATTTTTGATATGTAAAATTCAGTAAAACCCAATAAGACAGAAAGTTAAGAGTTAATGATGGATGTGTGATGTGAATATCAATTAAGCTATTGCATTCATACAGGAATTATAAGAGAAAAAACTCTCCAATGTGTATGCCTGTAAATATAAAGTAATACATATTATGAATACAAAAAATACAAAAAATACAAAAAATGAAAAAAAATACAGAAAAGGGATCTTGCAGCATAATGGAGCAGCACTATTTCTATTGTTGGTGAAATATTGGTATTTTTCAAACATGCTCCTTCACACTCTTTATAAGGTGATGGATGGTGTGTTCAATCATCGATCTTCTAAAGACTAATTAATTCTGGAATTATTGCAGGCAGGATATTTAATTTCACTGATTATAATTTCACTGATTATATTTATTATTTTGATTAAATTATTATTTTACTTTGTTCAATAGCGAACATAAATGATTAATTGTAACTTTAAACTTAGCTAAACCTTCTCTCATATTTTGGTTTGCCTTGCCAGATAACCAGTAAATAAGAAATTTCCCTTTGCACTATCTCTAATTTTTTACCCAAATTCTGAAGTAGGAAAAAAAAAAAAAGAAATTAGGAAAACTAAACTCATGTAGCTTACATTAGCTTATTAAACAATAATTATGTCACAACTTAATTGTGCCTAAGATTTTCCAAGTAGTTACCCCCATCACTGTTTTGTCAAGTATAGCAGCTGCCTAATTTCAAGATGAGATATATGAATTGAAGTAACAGAAATATGCAGTTTTTTTGATTTTGAGGCATCAAGGAATAGACATTTACAACCATCTGGAAGAATGTTTGGTAAAGCATAAAGTGTTTCAAAATTAAGAGGCATTAAATAATTTTGAAGTTCAGTTGGAGTGACTTTTGAAATATTTAGAGGATGATCCTATTAGAAACAAGTTCTACATGTGCCATATATTTTCTCAGACTAAGCAACTTTCTTGTGAGTCATAAGGAGGATAATCTATATAGTCTCTTTGGAGGATCTTCTCTATCCAGGAATTGCTATAAACTTCATGATGTAATTTCACCTCCCTTTTGGTCTGTTAGCCACTTCATCTAGATTAGTTTCATCCATAGGAATTAATACTAATTGGGCAAATATAGTCAAACCTATGCAAATGCTGCTAAATAACTCAAGACAGGTAAGAAATCAAGCTGTGTACTTGAAAAATAAGATCAAAATAGTGAGTTTAAGAATGTTTCAGAGAGGTATCTCTTATCATGTCAAAACTGTGCTTTCCTCCCACCCAAACTGAGGTATCTGTGTCTAAGCCAACCTCCCCAGGCTGACTCTGCAATTGACACACAGGAAATAAGAACCTCAAAAGGTGAATCATCTGGCACACAACCATGCTGCTACAGATACCATGAGTAGCTTTCTGAAGGAGGATATTTTTTTCTATTAACACAAAAATCCACCACAGGAACCAGGTGTAAAGCAGTTGAACACTGAAAGGCTTCATTTGGAGCATATAGCTGATGGTTTTAAGTTTGTTGTACCCTGCAGTGGAGCCAAGTCTTCCTTTAGTGCAGTTCTGTGTTGGATACCTTCCTTTCCCTCTGAACTCTCCACAACTGATTTTGTACAATTTAAGCAATGAAAAAAGAAATGGTATAACTAATACTTTGTGTGCTTCTGAGGATGTTATTAGGAGTAGATTGTCTTCAACAATCAGAAAAAGAGGGAGTAACCCTGTGGTTACATAGCAGCACCAAAATGAGCAGGTAGATTTCCTGCCAGTCTGACTTATAAATTTACTTATCTCCAAGAAGCTGTAGATAGCCATAATTTTCATAATTAAAAGGTAATACGTGCATGAATGGGGACCATGTAGGCTTCCCTGACCTGCATAGGTGGTGCGATTTTTCAGTACTTAGTATGCATGAAGTATTTTTTCCACTGAAGGACTGATTTGTCTCTTGTTATTTTTGTGCTTTGATTAATCAGGTTTTATTACAATAATTTTTAAAAAATTTTAATATATTCCTGTTCAATTTAAACCCCTTTGTTCCATTTAAATTAAACCTTTTTACTACCAGTAATTACCTCATATAAAATGATAGATCCTGATTTTGTGTTTTCTTTCCCCCAATATTAGGGTTGTCATAATAAGTTCATCCCTGTGAACCTGCTTAGCTATCTGGAGTTCCAGTGCCATTCTTAGAAGCACTCTTTTTATAACCCGCATTAATCTCAGCAGCAGTGCCAAAATAATGCTTTTATTTTAACATTTTTTGCTTTCCCACCCTATCCTAACATAGTCTATATATTTCACAGTCTGCATTTGATCTGAATAAATATAATGGACTGCTGAGTGTTCTTACTGGGATGGGATGTCTCAGATTCATTCCACATGGCATTGTTTGCTTTTTCATTTCTTCAGGTTTTTTTCCCTGTTTTCTATTGTGAGTCTTTTGAAGTTTACAAGCCAAGTTCTTCTCTCATTTATACAAGTGCAAACCTACCAACTCAAATAGGTCTAAGCAACGACAGGTCTTGGATCTGTTCCTACCACTTGCTGGAAACCATAGTCCCCTTTCTAGACAGGTATCTTAGCTGCTGGCCTCATTCTCCTGTTTCTTTTAAATTCATCTCTAAGAATGTGCAAGGATAAGCATTTATCATGGCATGCCATGGATTCTGGAGTTTCTTTAATAAAAATAACCCAGCATGTGCCTGTCACAAATTTCAGGGTCTGCATATTGCCTACTCAAAATAAAAGAGCTCTTCTCCATACTTCAAGTAGAGAAGGACAAATATGGAATTAAAGACCAGTCAGAGGGATCCTAAGAAATGCCTGCAAAATTCAAGTAACAAATACCCGAAGAGTTCTTCTTCTTGATTTTGTTGTTGTTTGTATGTTTATTTTTTTGTGTGGGAGCAATTTCTAACATTCATCTTGTTCAACTAGTACAAGTGGCTGCTAGGTACACAGTAATTTCCACTTAGAAAACTGGCTTAATAAGAAATCATGAGTATTTAGGCTGGTGAATCTAGAAAACTGCCTTATTCATTGTACATAAAAAAAGTCCTCCCTTGAGAACTCATACAATGCTTCCAGTTTTGCAAAATGCTTGTGAGACTGATGAGTCACCCTACAATACTTACAGGGGAATGTTCATTTCAATTGTGTTCCTGGCCAACCACCCCAATGGTTAGGAAGTGTTGATTCAAATAGAAAAATAAGTAAAAATTTGGAGTACGGTAAAAAAATAGCAGAAAAAAAAACTGATAAAGAGAAGAAGGAATATACAAATTGAGAGATTTGGAGTTATCTCTTGCCTGGTGAAGTTGCAAAGTTTCCTTTGCTGCAGATGTTCAAGAGCTGTTTGGATGCAATCCTTTGCCATGCATTGTAGGATAACCTTGCTTGACCAGTAAGGTTGGACCAGATGAACATCACCAGTGATCTCTTCCAACCTCAACCATTTTGAGATTCTGTGATCTGTGATGTATCAGGTCCATCTACAATCTCACCTTTGATGTAACTGACCAAGAAGCCTTCTTACAAAAAAGAAAGTAATAGGCAAGAGTCCCTGATCCCTAAATGAAATTTCTAACTGTAACATTTTATTTTTAGAGAGCAGGCTTCAGCTTAAACATTGCTTTCAGCCTGTTTCTAATCAAGTGTGGAGTTTTTAAAACTTTTAAAATATATTTTATCACCTATCTTACCTTATACTGCAATGGCTCTGTATGTAATCAGAAAAATTCTGTATCCCTTGAAGACAGGCTGTATTACAGGTTTTGTGAAAAATGTTGTCAGACCTTGATTCAGGGCGGAAGCCTAAGTTAATGAGCAAATAAAACTATTTTAATGGTTGTGACCATCTCCTTGAACAGGCAAAATTTCCACTGATTTAGAGAAGTAATTGTTCATCTTCAGAATCTCATGGTTTAACCTGACATTTGAATGCAGCCTGGTTTTAATCAGTTCATAGTGTAGTTGAATCAAAGTTATTAATATCACCTGGAGGCAAATGGTCTTCATTTAATAAAATCTCTTTGAAGTATCATAGTCTACTTGAGTAAAGGACAAGAAAAAATAAAAGGACTATTCAATGAAACAAACAATATGATCAATAAATTCTCCAGTGAGGAAAGCTCACGGAAAAGCCAGTACTGTCAGTGCTGTGGCTGCAGTGTACAAAGTACATTTGCTGCTGTACCCAGTAATGTTTTTCTAGTCAGAAATGGCTGGAGTCAAGACCAGCACTTTTTTGAAAATAAGAGAAACATCTCCTTAAATAACTACTGCAATAGGAAATTGCTCCTTCATGTTTATCATCTGAGCAGAGCTACTAAAATTTGTGTTCTGTCAATGCCCTTTTTATCTGTTACCCTTACACAGGTTGCAATTAAATCAGGGATGCCCTTCTTATTCTGGGTACTTTAAGTTTGATGTTTTTGCCTGCTCTCCCTTACCTCCCCAGGAGTGGAAGGCCTGGATTTAGTAACAAAACAGTCAGTGCTTTCAGTACAGACATGTCTGAAAGAAACTCATGGGCAGCTCTGAGAAGCCAGACCTTAAAAAAATTGAGAGCAAATTTGAGGTTTGAGGACTCTCTTAACTCTTTTTTTTTGTTTGTTTTGTCTTTGGTTGTTGGTAGTTTTTAATATTTGCCAATTGCTTTATTCCTCATGGTCTTTTCTTTCAGTAATGAAAAAATATTCTCTTTCACTCATTTAGGTTCTTACTATTCATGAAATTATCTCTCAAGAAAAAAAAGAGGAACAATTTCTGATCCCCACTGTCACCTTCTGATTTTCCTACATGGTGCAATTTTTCAGCTGCTGTACCTTGGTTTAGAGTTAATTGACCACAAGTCAACTGCCTGATTAGAGATATTTGGTTTGGTAATGTAATAATTTATTAAACATTGACAGGATTTTCACAAGAATGTAGAAAAAGAAATGAGTTACTGGACAAAATGCTCCCTCTGCTGTCAAAGGGAAGCACCAGTAGTGGAAGGTTTGTTCCTAATGCTGCAAGCATTACCAGGGACAGAGGATATCACAGTCCATTTAGTGTACTCTAACTGTTCTGGCTAGCTGTGCAGTCTCCAAGATCTCAGCTCTTACCTTTAGTCTGGAGAAAACTTAATATCTGAGTCTGAACATTTCCTCTGGAGCATTCTATGTTATTAAAATAGATAAAACAAAACCAGCCTAGTTCTTACCACATAAATCCCTCTGGTAACCTATTTCAGATACATCACAGGCCATCAGCAGCTGGCTGAAAGCTCTCTGAACAGCCACAAGTTGTTCTCTCGACTTTAGTGGAATTTGGACTGAACTCTCAAATAAAGCCTATCTCAGTTTTATTTCTGTTGTTTTCAACAAACAATCCAAGCAAACAAGAGAATGTCCTGAGAATAAGGTGGGAGTAAAGAATGGACTAATACCTGTACATATGAAATTACTTTTGATTACAGAAAGTAGGCAAGTTGTCCCTCAATTTATTCGGGCTAGAATATCATCCAGGGAGCTCTCCAAGATCTTCTAATTCTTGCTGAAGTAATGCATATCTTTGAATCTGCAGAAGTGCACTTCTGTACTGAAACCCTGTTGGCATTGGCTCTGTCCTGCAAAAATGTTCATGTACCAGGCGCCACATGTATTTGCTTTGATAATGTTCCTGAGTTCTTTCAGTCACTTTTTGAGAACTGTTTTACAAGAAAATATTTGTTCACAAGAGCATTTCCAGAATGTGAAAGTATGGAGGGCACTAATGCTAGCAGGTATGTGTGTGTTTGAGCAGCAGATTTTAAAGTCCTTCTGAGGTTAAGAATCCAAATGAGAGAGAACACAATACCTCATATAAAAAAGTCAGTAAAAAAAAAAAGTTCAAAACACAGCAAAATTTGGAGATTTTTCCAAATCATAATGTTTCCTTATAACAATACTATACCAGACTTAACTCTAATCTCTTTTTTTTATTTTGTTCCCTTCATTAAAAGCTTAAATGAAGTCACTATTATGCCAACAGAAGAGAACTTTTGAAATATGATTTAATCCAATTAGGACATTCAATCAACAGCATTTTTTCTTCCTTTTCTTTTATTTTATAAGGACCATGAAGGAGGAAAAATGGCCTGGAGGGAATACAAACTCGCTAGCATTGGTTTTCAGCTACTCATTTCTCAGCTCTGAGTCCAGAAAATCTCATTTTATGTGTCACTTATAGATTTTTATAGATGATACAGTTTTGGGATAAAGCCCATTATTAATCTTGACAGCAGAGCCCTCTGCTGCTTCACACCCAGTATAATGCTCTGTGCTCTCTAGGAGGTCCAGTTGTGGTTTAACCATTCTCTCCTTTTGAGGGTATGAGGTGCTGAGGGTGTAAGGGTACGAAAACATCTTAGATACTAATAACTTGTAGTCTGGGCATTATAGAATTTTTCTGTGTGAACAAATAAGATTGAAACCTCCACAGGCTTAGGAAATCCTTGAATTCAGGTCTTTTATTTCTGAGTTAATATTCTGTCACGTAGGTGTCACCAATGCAAGCAAACAGGAGAGCCAACATGTAATGCTCCAAATGTGCCTAGGAGCACTGTGCTCCCATCAGGCATTCTGTGAGGCATGCAGCAGGAGAAGGCCCTGTGTGAACATAAATCCTTGAAGATACTGCTGAGGGCATCCATTAACTCTACTTTAGGTTGCTGAAGAAGTCTTTTTTATATTTTTTTTCTTCTGAAATCTAAGACCTTCTTGATCAATTAAAGAAGTCAGTCAAGTTTTCCCTAAACTGCCTTCTCATGCTCATATATCACTGTCTAAAATCACCCAGTGAATGCTTCCCTGGGAGGCTGAGTTTGTCTCCAGAAGACACCATATTTCTACAGCCTTTTAAATGTCAACAAAGCCTCATTTATTGAGAAAACAGCCCATAAAAGCATAGCACTGAAATGTCCATTCCCTTTTGGAGGATGTACCTGGAAAATGGGGAGAGTCCCTAGCCAAAACAATCACTGTATCTTGCGCCGAAGTCAGGACCCAGATATTTTGAGACCTATAACTCCAGAAACTCATTAGTTTTCAGGATTTTTTCCTTGGAACAAGGTGAACCTCACTCCAGGTGGGGTTTAACTCCTGACCCCACAGATGGGCTCCCCTGGTACAAACCAGCCAGCCCTGGCTCAACTCTTGATGTCAGAGCTCCCAAAGCTCCAAGGGAACAGGTTGTAGAGTTTTACCCTTGGCAGCAGGGAGCCAGATCTTTGGAGCTTCTCTTGCTGCTCTGTGACACTGGTGCTATTGTCCCTTCAAGCCTCACTGGCTTGAGCTGGATGCCAATTTCACAGACCAGCCACCCATTTCATTATTTAACTCTTATTTTCGTGTGGTTCTCAAACAATGCAGAGGTTTTAGAAAAGGCTGCGTGTCAACTCACACCTTTAGGCAATATGATAATAATTGGACAGTATATTCAAGTACTGCAAGGAGTATATTAAGCTGTTTATCACAGGTACATTAAAACAGTAAATCAAACAGGAGACTTGGATAAGTCAACACAAGATTTGTGTCTATTAGAGCAAAGCCACAGGCCAGAACCTCAGCAAAAAGGCAGTGAATTAAATTAGTCAAAGAGTAAGCTGCACTTTTCATGGTTGTGTGCAATTACATGCAGATTCAGTTTCTTTGAAAGAACTTGACAGGAGAAAATTTAAACTAAAAGTTTCTGTTAGACCAATAAATCTTTCTTTCCATGACTCATATCTCTGTCCCCTGGCCAAAAAAGAAGCCAGATATTTTATCTGTGTTTGCATATGTGGCTAGAATTATAAAGCTCCACTCAAGAAAACCCAAAGGGGAAAATATGAAATTTCATAGAATTTTTTTTGAATATAAAACTCTGTTCCTATTCTGTTCCCATTACATAAGATATTACAGTCTCATTCATGAGAAAATTCAAGCATAATAAAAGTATACTACATCTAGTCCAGGCATTAATTTTTTGGTCTATCGAAATGTTCAGTCTTTAACTGCACAAAGATGTCTTTCTTATTTAGGAGTATCACTGCAAATTATAAGATTCTGATGCTAAAATCAGAATTTTTGAGAGGAATTCTTTATATTTGTTTGTCTTTAAAGATTTTACAATGTATAAATTAGCAGGTTTTTTTAATAAATGTTATTGATTCCCTCTTTTCAAGTTCCTTTCCTTACCTGAAACTTTACTGCCTTGATTTGTGCATAACTAGTTCCCCTAAAATTATACAAATCTTAATTTTAGAAAAATTAATCGGGGTAGAGACAAAGGAAGTAAAAATGTGATCTGGAGCAGAAATCACAACCTTATTCAGCAGATATATTTAACATGATATATTCAAATCCCAAATCATTTGGAAAAGAAGGAGCCTTTCATCAGCTGAAAAAATGGGGAAGAATTTCTGCTTTTTAGAGGATTTTGCAGGACTCTATTGAAGGGAATTATTACATCTCATTTTGCTACTTATGAGGTCCCTAATAGTCTCAAGATTGCCCCCAAGCGGCATTTGTCTCTATTGATTACCCAGACAGCCTTGGACTCTGACATTGATATCTTCAAGCGTAGTTCTCTGTTGGGAAAGTGGTGATTAACACATAGATTTATTAAAAATAAAATTATTAATAACATCAATGAAAACCTAAGGGTTATAATGGTTAACTATGTTTTATACATGCTACATTTATCTATTAATTTTGTCTGTGTCAAAATCAAGTGAGAAAGCTGAAGAAGAGGTAATGTACTAGAGGTTACATCAAGGTTAGTAAATCTTGTGAGACCTCCATTAACTCAATGTGACGAGTCTCTTGCACACATAAATGAGTATCCTTGCCCCTCAAAGAAAAGGCTACTGGGAATAGTCTCTGTCTGACACTACCTCCTAAATAACATCTAAATATGAAGGTAGGCTGGGGGCAGTGATTGTACTTGCAACCTTTATAACAATCTGTAAGGCTCGATTTTCTCAGGGCAGGTCACTTGCATATGCTTTGGTCCTTTGTCTTTAAATACAGCCCAAATGTCCTTGTACCTACATCACTTTACCTACCTCCTTGTTATGTGCAAAGCCAAAAATATCTCATGAGGTTAAGGCATAGAGAAATCATGTGCTCCCTCTGGGTAAGGCAAGTCAAGGGTCCAGGGTGCTAAGATGGATAAACTAATTTCTGCCAAGGAAAGCAAGTGTGAGAAAGGGTGAGAGAGGCCAAGGGAAGATATCATTCCCAGCCTCAGAAAGTCAACACCTGCACCTGCTCTGTTGGGCCCGCATTCTTGCACAACGGAAAGGTCCAGCTGAAGAGTTTAACCAGGCCTTTCTGAATAACATTTCATCAAACACCTTCACATTTTAAAGATAATAAAGCTAAGGTAGGAAAGACAGTAAAATGCTGTAAGTCCCCACCCAAGACATGTGTTTCTGGTTTCCCTCAGCCACTGAGTGACCTCAGGTCTCAGCAACAGTATCAGGCTCAGGACCATCCACCACCAGTTTTATCCCAGGCATTCGCTGTTGCCAAGCACAGAGCCCTCCTCCCAGTGCCCCAGGGAGAGCCTTCAGCACACGCCATGGTACACCCCATTGTCCAGGCTCTCACCAAACCCCTTTGTTACCCCTTCCTGGCAGTCTGGCTGTGCCCTACACAGGGGAACGCCTCAGATGCACTGCCACGGCCAGTGGCAAATATTTCCAGAAGGATTTAATTTCCTCTTCTCGCAGTTTGCAGAATGGCTTTGCAGATCTACTTACCCAGGTCCCTTTGAAGGCAAAGCACACATTTGCCTGTAGGCCAATAGCTCATGAGGCCAGTTACCAGCTCCTATATCTGTAGCAATGGACACATTACACAAAATAATTTGGTGTTCAAGGTCAGTGTCCTGGACTGGAGAACCACTGGTGTGGTGAGAGAGGGAAGGAGGCAAGCCAGCATTGTTGCCACCAGGAGAGTTGAACAGTCTATAGCTTTTCTCTTCCACCATAGCCTTGCTCAGTAATAAATGAGAAGTTTTTAGAACTGGAGAGAAATTCTGAAATGTCTTGATGAGAAAAAAAGGATATTAAACAGGAATTTTCCATTCAGGTACTCCATGAAAACCTTGGAAAAGGTCCAGATAGGAGTCAAGAATAGGCATTGACACCAGAAACATAGTAAAACATTTTTTGGTGTTGATTAAAGTGCAATATTATGACAAATGGTACATAAAGACCTGGTTAGGTTTGTGTTGGATAGAAGGGCTTTTAAACAGAAATAAAGAATATGCAAATAAAGTACTGCCTGAATTCTTAATGTATGCCTTTGAGTGAAATATATAGTTTTTTCTCTTTCTTTTACTGGACCTTCTCTAGGGTTATAAATAATTACTGTATTTTTGCATGCACTTACCATCTTTTCCTTACCAATTAACATCATTTTTCATGTCTTTTAAATGTCAGAATCAGAAATTATATTAGCATATCACCATAGCCAGTTTGGTATCTCTACATCTCTTCAATCTAATGCTGAAGACAAATTTCCAAGTCACTTGTGCTGTTACTGACTTATGCACCCTGGTTGACAGCATGGCAAACCCATAATGGTGTTACCAATTGTGCTGAATCTGTTCTAGTTCTAGATGTCCTTGCACAGTTTAAACTGTGTCTCACAGGCTTAATCCAGGTTCCACTGAAGGCAGAGATTTTTAGATCAGAGAATGATAGACTCACAAAATACCCTGAATTACAAGGGAACATCAAAGATAACTGAGTCCAGCTCCTGGTCCTGCGCAGAAGAACCCAAAGGACAATACCATGTGCATGAGAATGTTGTCCAAACACTTCTTGAACTCTGTTAGGGTTGCTGCTGTGACAAGCTCACTGGGGAGCCTGTTCAGTGCCCAACCATCCTCTGGGTTAAAAATCTTTTTCTAATCCCTAACCTAAACCTCCTCTAAAACAACTCCATGCTGTTGCTATCACAGGTCCCCAGCAATAAGAGATCAGTCCATCAGCGCCTGCTCCTCCAGTTCCCCTAGTGAGGAAGAGGCAGGTGGCCATGAGGTCCCACCTTTAGTTCCTCATTAACCTCTGGTGGAGACCCCTGAAAAAGGAGACAAACTGTTTTCCTCTCTGAGAACCAAACAGAGGCCTCTTCTGAGCCCTACACATTTTAGACAAAGGTGGTCAATGTTGCCTAAAGCTGTGAAGGTGTCTTGATGCCTCCTGGCATGTCATTTTAGGTGAAACCTTGAAAGACCTGCCTGCTCAGGACTTTGCTGATGTGCACATTCCTTGACACACAAGTGTGTGGTGTGAAAAAAAAGTGAGTCTAAGATTATCCTGTGCTTAAATAGATGTTTTCCTACAAGCTTTTCATTTTGTTCTGTTTCTTCTGAACTTTGCTTTGATGCCAGACAATAATATCATCTAACTGAGAACTAAAGACCAAGCTATACAAGCACACTGTGCACAAAGGTAATTTTCTTTGCTTCCCAGTGATAAAGCATATGAAAGAAATTACAGCTTTTCCCTATTATTCATGGGGCTGATCCAAATCCCATTAAAATCAATGGGGAACTTTCACATTAGTAAGTGTTACAAAACAGATTTTAGGCGATTTGAGATGCAAAGCCAGTATTTCCAAAGGTGTCAGAGAAGAAATTTAGGACATGGGCAGGCAATAAAAAAACAACTAAAGGATTACGTATTTAATGAGTTACGACTCCAGAGAAGAGCCATAGTAACTATCAGCATGAAGAACCTTAGATTTTAATGAATTCACAACAAAATGTTAATTTAATTATTTTTTTAGCCACTATCAACTCAGGAAGATCATTTATCCACAACACTTCATCTAGGGATTCACCTCACTGACTCTAGCTTTCTAAGAGGCTGAGATTCAAGCTGCAGGGTATCCTGGGCTGCCAAAGGAGGCTTTTTCACAGTTTCTCCCATTACAGTTTCTCTCCTTTCTTTGAAATGCTACAACATTCATCTTTCACTGGAAAGAAGAAAGAAACAGGACTTGTCATGGTAAATTGCCTAAAATTTTCTCTAGCCTTTTAAACCTGTGATTATTGTACACAATATAGAACTGAAGCAACCTCAACAGCAGAGATTGAGAAGCTGCCTGTTATACCAGTGTTTTAGCAGAGTGGCATTCTGAGCAAAAGTGTCACCTAACTACAGACCTTCTAGTGAACCTCACCCTGACTGTTGCAGGTTTAAAACAGTGGGAACTACAGGAACAGGCACACTAACAACCCAGCAGCATTTATTTTTGTGCTTCAGCGCAGAATCAGGCTGAAACAAATCACATTCCAAATGCTGCTCGTATTGCTTTTATTCTAGAACAACAAGCTCTGACACAAGAGCGAGAAACTGAGTTTTGATGGATTCCCTGTCACTGATAGGGTTTGGAAACTTGGGAGAGGCTACCAAGCTCAAAGTTGCAACATCACACCATTCACTAATTTTCCTATTAATATTAGCTTTACTTATACGTTAAAGCAGCGCAGTATTGCAATTATTAGATATTTTTCTTCAGAAAATAGCAGAGACTGGAACAACAGGGGCACTGCTATTCAGAGATTGAATGCATGGGCCAGACTGAGTGTTTTAAAAATTATGCAGCACTTCATCTTGACAGTATGCCTTGCCTTAGCCAGAAGCTGCATTTTGTGATTAGTATAGTTAGACACTTTCTTTTCATTATGTTCAGAATCCAACTGTTCTGCAGATCTGAAAAACAGAACAAAATGAAAAATATGCTTTTAAAACCAGTCTGACAACTGCAATTAAATCAATCACCCACTCAATTTCAGATATTTGTAGCATCAAGCAATTTAACAAACACCTTTCATCCACAACAGCTCAAGGCATGCTTGCTTTAAAAGCACTTCAGTAGAAAATTCCAGCATTCCACCCCCACAACGATCCTTTTATAAAGAAAGCACTTCTAACTATAGAGACTAAAAAGGGTTGAATATTCACTAGTATATAATTTTCAACATGGTTCACAGACTCCTGGGGGAACTATGTCGAGATGAGGGCAAATCTACTACTTCTTGAGGGAATATATTTAAGAATAGCAAAGAAATTATTATAGAATCATAGAATATGCTGAATTGGATGGGACACACAAGAATCATTGAAGTCAAACTGCACAGGACAATCCCCAAAATCACTCCATGTGCCTGAGTGTTGTCCAAACACTTCTTGAACTCTGGCAGGCTTGGTGCTGCAACCAGTTCATAGTATGTTAAACTACAAATAAATAAGTGTAAATAGCAACTTCCGTTACTATTGTGCTTTTGTGCATTCCTACTCAGCTATGAAATCAGAACATGTGCTTGGGTTCCATGCTTGCCAAATTATCTTCCAGCAAGAATGCTGGAAACTTCAGTCTCTTACAGTTTGCAGGCCTGTTCTGCAGGAGGTCAAGAGGAGCTGAAACCTATATGGATATGTCCAGCAGAGCAAATCATTAATAGGTTAGTTCTTTGAGGTATTTTAAATGGAGCAGAATCATTTTCTGATATATTCTCCATCTTTGTGCCAGGAGAAAATAACCTTAGTACATGGTTAAAGATTGCTAGAATTTTTGCTGACATGGCAAACCATGACATCGTTTTCCACAGTCTTTGTACAGTTCTGATGAATGTTTATCAATTTAGTAGGCCTAGAAATTTATTTGGTCTTTACTTTTTTAAACAACCATCTAAATTTTCTGTCCTATGGAGAATACAGTGTAATATACTCAGCACTATGAGTGGGATTCAAATCTTAGTGGGGATGATTCGGCTGTATGCTAATCAATGAGATTAAATAATTGCAGCCTGATGAAAGACCCGTTTAACTCCCAAGTGCTTTGTTGGCTGCATTCCTGCCACTGCTGCTTCCTCTGGCAGACACTGGTTGTGCATTTGTGGCAGGAGCTGACCTAAGGACTGTGAAAAGAAAGGCAAATGTGTGTTGGATCATTCCTTTCAGATCTGAGTGAGGGTGAACCTTTTAAAATATATGATCAATAATTTTCTTTTTCTTTTTCTAAATCTGTTTATTTAAGCATTATGCTAGAATAAGAATATAAAGCGGGATGAATGGATGGCATTGGTTTTATACAGAAAAGGAAACTTACATAGAGTAAAAAAAATCTAGGAAAATCAGTTAGAAAACACTGGAAAACCTGAATGATAGCAAGAACTCTTACCTGTGTATTATTACTATGTTGTCAGTAAAATGAAAATGAAAATAATTACAAAAATAAAATTGTTTCTTTTTGTTCCTAAGGTGTTCTAGAGAATATTGGAAGATTGGAACACTTTCCCAACAAAATAATGTACTTAATTAGAAGAAATGTGTGGATCCTAGATAAATCTCTTCGAACCTGTAGAAAGCTAAGCAATGAATAAATATTTAAATATGATGATTTATCTTTTATAACATTCTCATTTTATTTCTACTTTTCTCTCTGCAGACTTAAATCTAATTTTTACAATAAATAATTTCAAATAATTTCATGTTTGTAGCAAATAAGGAGCAGAGTTCACACAAGTGAACATTTTGCAGATTCCCTGAGCTGAGTTTCTAAGACAATTATTAAAGAACATCCAAAATAAAATATGGCAATGAAAATTCTCATTTCAAAAAAAATTAAGATGGGATCTTTGACTACAATATGACTGAAAACCAGACCTCAATCACTCCACTTTAATTTACTTCATAAGTTATAATAAATAGAAATTCTGGCTATATAAAATTACAGGTCAAAATTAATTTCTCTCAAAGATGAGAAAATAATAATTATGGATATTAGCAAAATTCTTCGAGAACCAGACTCCTTAAGCATTACATAGCTAAGTGAACGCAATAAGAGGATATAAAAGATATCACTGTACAACTTGTCTTAAAATCTTAAAGCATCATTAATTGAAAATTAAATTAATAAAATTAAAGCTCTTCTTACACATACATGCAGTATTATTTCCCTGAGATCAACCTCACTACCAAAGAAAATCTATTATATTAATCAGTGATATTTGGTATTAAATGGTGTTGTTTACCACTCATATAGGAGAAGTTGAAATGATAGAACATAACATTAGAGACATAAAACAAAAATGCTTTATTTTTTTTCCAAATTTATACAGCAGTTAAAATCAAATAAAAAGTGGTGAGTACATAATTTTCTGTCAATGTAAGAAATGTATTTCATGTGGGAGGATACAGTGGGCTACAGGTATGACAAGACACACACGCACACAAGCATAATATCTGACCTCCAGCTGCTGATCAACTTCTCAGAAATTTGCATTCCTTTTAGGTATAATATGACAACTCTAGCCATAAAGTAAAAAACTTCTTTAATAGTAAAGATATGGATAAAATTTTTAGAAGAAGATGATTGCTCACTGCAGTATTTAACTAACCTCAGGCAGCCACAGCATTGTTTCAGACTCCTTAATACAGTCTTAATATAAAATTTCTATAAAATCAGAAAGTTTTACTGAAAAAGGGCTATTTCTAAAGGGCCCCTTTGAGAGAAATGGGTTTTAAAAATAGGTAAAGCACACAGAGCATTTAGCTATGCTTATCTAAAGAGCTGTCATGTAAAATAAGCAGTAGGATACATGAAGGATGAATCAGCAGGTGGTGAATTTGGTTTACTGAGGAAAAACCCTTTGCTCTACTGACTCTTCAGGGAACCCAGTCACCAGTTTAGAAAGGTAAAAGCTAAAATTTTAAAAAAAGAACCTAACACCAGTACTAAAACACCTTTTCATTCGTTCTTAGCGCTAACCTATCCATGTTTCTTTGCTTTGTAACTTAGAAAATATTGGTGTCAAGTTGTGGCTTAAAAATCATAAGCTTCAAGTGCAGAGGCAAATGGCAGAATTCAGAACCAAAACCTTTTCAAAACAATGGAAAAGAGCTTTCAGATCTTCGAGAGCTTCCCAGAGAGGTGGTAGATGCCTTATTGCTGGAAAAATTCAGGGTCCATTTGGACAGGGCTCTGAGCAGCCTGATCTAGTTGAGGGCATCCCTGATTATTGCAGGGAGCTTGGACTGGGTGATATTTAAAGATCCCTTCTCACCCAAACTTCTCCATGATTCTATATTTATGTGATTATACTAACACTAAATCAATTTCACAAAGTTCTTCAAGAAGGACAGCCACCCCTCCATCAGCAAAGAAATAGCAATACATATCACTGCACTCTGATGAAATTGCATGGAGGGAAAGGAACAGCTGTGAGAATTTAATCAAAATATTATCCTATACAGAAACTAGTAACACTAGTGAAATTTCTCTAAAAATGTTATATACTTCATCTATTGCTGTTCCAATCCAGTCATGGCTGTGATGCCTTAAGGTTTAGCTTTCATGTTTTTCAGATTCTATGCTGCCTAGGGGTGCAGTTCTGAGCTTCATATTAAGTGCCAGTGAGTTCTCTTCACATGGTAGGTAGACAAAACGAATCATTTTCCTGCTGAAGACCATGGACAGCTTTCAGGCCCAAAAGGGTAAAACAACATAAACAGCATTGGACTGAAGTGAGGAAAAAAGAAGGATGAGACCTCACAACCTGAAGCTGTAATTGGACAATTAGACCCCAATGTGCAAATGAACTAAAACTTATAAAAGTAGAGTCTTATAAAAGACCTTGTGGTCAGTTGTCCGTTTTGTGACTATCCTAAGTCCACCTTGGATGTAGCCCTGGTCAGGCTCTTGTCCTGTCTGAGGTATATCCTTAAAGGCCTTTCAATAAATCTCTACTTTATTCTCTGTTCAGTCTGTTTCAGGTCAGCCTTCCCAAGTCATGGCTGTAGCAGGATGCTGTGCTGCTGATGCTGCCAGTCTTGCTGTGGTTATCCTGAATCCTTCACTGCATTGGAAGAGGCCACAGAGCCTTCAGTGAAAGTCAATGCTGGAATGGAGCTACTGCAAAGTATCTTAACCTCTGTGTGGTCAGCACAGCCTTCTGGGGTAATTTTTGAGCAAATAAAGTGATAAAAGTACAACAATCAGGGAACAATAAGAACTGGGTATCTTAAATGCTGGGGGTTTTCCCCATTGTCTAATTTGTTGCTTAGCTATTTATATATACGTGTGTGTGTATATATATATATTCACTGACAAGGAACAGGAGCATTACTTGGATCACCAGGTGACAGTTCTGAGATGAGTGAGAGTTGCTATAAAGTATTCACTGATTTTTGAAATTTTGAAGCAAATTTTTCCTGTCTCTCTGAAAGCGTAGGCATGAGGACCATTGATCCTTTGGAGGTAGCAGACAGGATCTGAAATCTTGCCAGCCTGGCTTGGCAACTACTTTTGCTGCTGGAAGAAAAAACCTGGCCAGCCAGTTGTATTTAACATATGAGACCTGGAAGAGTTTCCAACTGCACAAGACTTTGATTTAAAGCAATATGTGGAAAACAGCAGAGCATTTTGAAGCAGTCTGGCAGAGCAGGAATGGTATAGATATTCCAATGCTGCTTTTTGCTACATGTATCGATACAATGAGAAACACCAAATTCCAAATTATGGAAGCGCTAGCAGAACCTAAGTACATTTATCCAACAAAGATGATGATGATGATGAATTACTCAGACAACTTTGATGAGACTTTTTGCTTTAAAAGGGTTTTAAATTGTCTAGTCACATGTCTATGAGAACAACAGCAAAACAGAACTGAATCTCTCTACTATAGGCAAGGTTTGTTCCTGAGTTTCTGAGCTGTTTCCTTTTCTTTGGAGGGTGGGTATTGCTTAGGGTGAGTAGTCAGAAATGTAAATACTGCAAGACACTTCTGAATGATAACAAATTATCTTATACACTTTCTAAAAAACATAGTTTATTAAGAGAAAAGTTTTACAGTTTTTAGTGAACTCAACAGATACAAGAGCCTATGTTCATATGCTGTCTCCAACCAGCTTGGACTATGAGATAAAATTCATGTCTCCTGTTTTTGGTTAAGAAGACTTTGAGGAGTGAGGGAGGAAAGCAATGCAACTCTGAAGCCATTTTAGATTATACAAACCTGTTTGTTAAGCTGGATAGCACCCATCATAAAAAATGACTTGGTTTCTTTCCCCTGGGGTATGCAGGACATGTGAATCCTTCTCCCCATTCTGTCTGCCAGAGAATGCAGAATATAACCCCACACTGTCTTGACAAAACACACTCACTTCTTTCATTTGCTTTAATCTGAAATGGTGTATAACTGAACATAACAATTTGTTCTTCAAGAAGTTGAAAGCATTTCATTCAACCAAAAAGAAAAAAAAATTGTCTGAAAATACCACAAAAATCAGTTTTATTTGCCACTTGCATCTGAACCAAAAAACTTCAAGACATTATTCATACAAGTTTAGTCTTAGGCTTGCCCTAACATGGAATGGGAATTTACTAAAGGCATTAACATTTTTGTGGACAGGAAAGCCATCTCTATCCAGCTAAAGAGGAATCAAGAGAAGATAATATAACTATTACATGTGACAACATGATTATGCAGATTGTCTGCAGATGTGAACCAGAAGAGCTCTAATGAATTCAGTGGGGTTCTGCTGATTTACATTAGCCAATGATCTCAATTTGCTGCATTCTGGATGAAAGATAGAAATAATTTGTTCTTATTCTTTTTTCAGAGGTCCTAGAATACTTTCTGAAATCTCCAGTCCACATATTCTGATTAAGTTCTGTCTTGGAATGTCAGACCACTTACCCCAGCAGCGGTATCCAAAATAACTGCAGATTTTGTTTAAATAGCAAGAGACTGTGCTATTGGTAAAACAGAAATGGAGCACCACAGTAAATTTTTGTGTAGACAGCAGTTGATAAAAATAAGAGCTAGGTTGAATCAAATCCAGTTGGCTTCACTTGTACAAGCTCTCACAATTCTGTAGGTTGTTGTATTCTATCTTTTTAGTGATTCACTGATAATGAATTTGCTGACGTTGCTATTCATCAACAACTGTATTTCATATTGGTTACACTGAGCTCAGGGGTGCTTCAAATGTAGAATCCCCTTATTGTAGCTTTCTTTTCTTGCAAAAACTTGTCAGGTGGGAGTGATGTAGAAATGGAATTTAGAATGAAGAATACTTACCTGAATACTTATCCGAGATAGTTTCTATTGTGCAGTTAGGTTTTCCACTGCAATTCTTTCTAGTGAACAAACTTGTTCTGCACTGTCTGCAGAGTTCTGGCTGTGAGGAGTCTTATATCTAAATAACACAGCAAAATATGTTTCACATTTTCACTACTTAATATTATGTGATGCAATGAACCCCAGGACAGATTTTCAGTTTTTGTGATTGCTCATTGCTCGATATAAATGGAACCATTGCAACTGAATTTAAAATTTGCTTCAGTGGAAGGAAATTTGTCATCAGATTTTATTTAAAGTTAGAGGAAATAGAAGGAGATGGTAAAATTTTAAGAAGATGAGCCTTGAATGTAGTAATAGTTCTACAAAGCCTATTATTCTGACTTTGAAATAATTTTCAGGAAGGGTTGATATGGAAATAGCTGTCCTGGGAAGAAATATTTTCCCCACTTTCTTGACCCTTGTGCCTTGTCTTGTCATGCAAACTGATGCTTAAGAAATCAATGTAGTTTTGGATGTATCTGTATTCATGTTGTGAAGCAGTCTGTAAAGCAGAGAGTTCTGGAGGCACAGGTTTAGCAGAAACATTTTCAACCATATGAATGTGGCAAAAACCTTGTTAGTAAACAGTGTATAGGTGGCTTTTCTGTCTTTTATAGCAAAGCAAAAGTACAGTTTAAGGAAAAATAATCTTTTTCACAAGCAGGAAAACCTCTAGAGAATACATCAAGAGAGGAACTTCATGGAGTTTCTGTCTTCTCCATAAGAATTCTATACAAATGTTACATTGGTTTTGTAAGTCTGCCTGGTCTAATTAAAACTGTCTGTGTTAAGTTCACCAACAAAGATCTGTTATTTTTAAAACCCACATGCTTTTATTTTCTGCACTTATGCAGTTTTCTATTTCTCTGCTTTCAGCTTCTTTTAAGAACAATGAGATCCAAATTCTACAAGGAAGAAGTATTAAATCTTTATAGAAGCAGATGTTGCATATATGTTGACTGCATGACTTATCAGGTACATGGCTCTTAAAGAGACTGGCGTGCTTGCCTACAAACATTATGTGACTTAATAAAATGGGTTTTATATACTATCAGATGTGTGTGTTTGCAGTAGGGCTATGCTGCATTACAGCTTAAGAGCCTGAATAAATCAGAGACCGAACTGGAGCTGGTATTAAATCCTAGGAGTCAGAACATCTGCATTAAAGACAATGTAACTACTAAGAGGGTGCTTCACTATCATGTCAAACAGCGTGGATTTGGTCATCGTGAATTGCAAATTTTTCGTTATGACTGTGGGGTCAAATTCTATGCAGTAATCAATTGATACTACTGACTTAAAAGAGGTCCTGCCTTGCTGTTACCATCACAGTGTGCCTCTTATTAATAAAATATATTATTATAGAAAAAATGGCAGAATTTCTTATGCTTTCTATTTCAAAATCATTCTATAAAACTGTAACTAAAGGTTTCCCTTGAACCAAACAATGTATCAGGAAGAAGAACATAATAGAGTATATTGAAATGCTGAGTTCACTCATGCTGGAATTACTTAATCATGAGAAAGGGTTATATAAATCTAAATCCTATAAAGTACATTTGGAAAACATTTCAGGTTACTGAAGGTGAGTTCTTCCTGTGAAAAAGGAAGAGTAAACCAACATTTTCTGACAACAGTACCACTAAGAGATTCCTCCACCAAAATCCTCATGTTCAAAGTACACGATACTGAAGATTACAGAACTGTTTCTTGAGGTCTATTTACAAACTGCTTCAGATGTTAATCATTCTTTCATGGCACTATTTCAGATTTAAAAGAGATTTATTTCTAGCATTTTCTGGGTGACTATTATAGAAGAACAATTCACTGCAGAAAGCAGGAGATTATGTAAAAACCTACGAGCAGTTTGAGAAGAGTTTCATCTGCCCAGAAATAAACTTGAGCATCCAGAAGCTGGATGCTTATGTCTGAGCTAGGTATTATGTGTGTATTAAATGGTCCATGGAGAGAAAAAAGGGAATTCTTCTGACCTGACACGTTTGAATTATAAGACACTTCCCTCTACAGACTACAAAGAGACACTACTGTAACTTAGACTTAAAGCGTTCAGCTATAGGTATTCGCAGATGAGATGAGTTCCTCTTATTTAGACTGGGAGATTAAGTTACTGATTTATGGAACTCAGGTGTCACATTTTTTTTTCCTTTCATTTCCCCCCTGCTCATTTGCACACTCACAAATCCCACAGTTTTGAATTAGGATGTGAGTAGACCTCCTGAGATCTTTGTAACTGTTGCCATAGCCTTAGCCTAGGAAACAGCTTTTTAATACATTTGTCTAACTATTTTGTAATGTTCACAAATGTTTGAAATACCCAATTCATACAAGACAAAGGGAAAATTGTAAAACTGAAGATGTGCAGGCACTCCAAAAGTGGTGATGTGTCTCATGGATCCTGTGAGAGCTGAGAAGCAGATACTGAAAATGCTCATTTTAGAGAATACATCTTATTGATGAAGTGTAGAATTAGATTCAATACTTCTAAATACAACTTTGCTATTGCCCTCAAGTGGGACTGGATAAATAATCTCCATTCTCCCATCCCCACAGTAGAAAAATAAAAATATTACTATTGAATTTTTTCTTTGGAAAGCTGTTTTGGGAATTTTCTAATTCTTGCAATATATTTGAACATGAACTATTATATAACACTATTAGATAGCACCTAGATATAAATTAAACTATGGCTCATAGTTCAGCTGAGAAAAGGATTTCTTAAGTTTTTTTTCTCTTTATACAATTGCTGCCTTTTTTCATGCTTCTTGGAATTAAGGCTTTGAAGTACATGATAGCATAGAATTTATTAACATGTTTAATGATGGATATTTGATAGCTTTTTTTTTTCTGTTAGTAGGGCATCTAAAGTGATTAAATTTAGGAATATTAAAAGCCTCTGCCTGTGGGGATAGTGTAATTATGTGCAAAGAGGCTTTAAAGAAAGGCTCACAATGTAAAAAAAAAAAAAAAAAAATTTTTGTACTACTAAACTTTCCCAAATATAGGAGTCCAATATTTGTGTTACCTCCTTTCAAAGTTACTACAAGTTTTCCTGAGAAGCTTGGCATATGCCTAATAATTGCTGTAAAACTGCATGGAAATCAACCATTCCAATTTGCTTAGATAAAGTTTCTTTGAACTGCCTTCCAACACTGGACTCCATTCATAGCACGTTTCATTCTAACAGTGTTTCCACTGCCTGCTATAGAGGGGCAGTTTGCATAAGTTTTATGAAGCACAGCATATGGAATTCCACATGCTATTTGTTACAACCAGTGCATAAATTACATGCACTTTAGTAAAGACCTTTTTCCACAGTGATAAAAAGAGGTGTGTGTTTTCAACAAGACTATATTTTCAACTAGGGCAGTTTCCTCCTGATTTTTTTAATCAATATTAACGATGTTTTAAGATATTTTCTGAAGCTTATTGTAGAGTTATACTTTGCAGTCCAAGAGCTTATTTATTCTTATAATACTCATATTCAAAAATCGGAATAATTAAGCAGCCTACTACTTAAAATCCCAAGTGGATTACTGCAGGTGTCTAGCAGGCACAAAACAAAACCCCCAAAAAACCAAACCAAACCAAACCAAAATAAATCCAAAACTCAAGCAAGCAAACAAACAACATCGAAAAAACTAACTACCTTTTTCTTTCCTGGAAGAGAAAATGTTTAGCTTTCAAAATTATTGGAAACTGAATGATAGTCAAGGTTTAGAATTGTAGCTGGATCAATTGCTTCATGCAGGGGAAAAGTTTATGTCTCTCTCCCTCATAACGAAGTAGCTCTACTATGTAAAATTAAATGAGCTTTTAATATGAAAAAGCATTTATTGTGTGCAAATTAAGCCGTATTTACTTTCAACTAGATACATTTTATAGAAAATATTGCATACCTATTTACGTGCTAGCTTCCAAAAATAAAACATGTAACATTTATGGCTGTTCAATTAAAAAAATAAAACAACAAAAAAAAAACCCCAAGATACATTCTTGCACATAAATATGCTTTTATTTGTGTATCATATTGTAATTGTTTTTCATTTCTAATTTGGAAGAAATAGGAAAATTACTAGACCCAAATTGTGTAATGCATCTTCCCTGATTCTGAACAGAATTCAGTCTGTTAAAGAGGTTCCTGTGTTAATGACAGATTGCCTCAGTTCAAGATCAGATAACTTAGAATTCTCTTCTATCAACCATGGGTAGAAGCAAAGGTACTTTTTTTCGATTGAGAAATATCAAAAAAATTATTAAACAATGAGATTTTTAAAAAAGGCCTGCAAAAACAAGGGGATTTTGCAATGGTCTGCATTCAGCAATTTCTAGAAACCCCAGGTAAATATAAATTAATAATGTGAAATAGGATTTTAAAAATAACACATTAATGTTATACTTTCTTACAGTGTATGGAACTACTTACTGTGAAGGGACTGCTATAGGGAGCACTGAGCTTCAAGCAAGTGTTCTCCATTAAGTGCTTCTTGAACCTGTTCTTACTTCCAGGTACCGTATTGAATGTGAGATTTAGACTGGGCCCAGTTTTCTCCTCTGTCAAGGCCAGACATTGGGAATCAGCCACGACCCACTTGCTGAGGAGCTCTGTGCCAGCAAAGGAATTACCTTTAATGATAGAGAGAGACTTTTCTCAGACTTAGAGCTGAAACCACCTCTGAAATCATCATCAGCTTTATTAGTGTGTGGATACTCCTTATTTTTTTGCCTTGCTTGTACAAGTTAAGCCAAAGTTGAACCCAAGCTGTTAATATTATTGTAAACTGGGGATAGCTTGAACTTTAGGACATTAAAAATATGGGCATATGGCTTTTAGAAACACTGAATGCTTTATTATTCATTCTCTTCTTTAATATTTTAGGAAAGATTTTAAGCTGACTCAAATTTAGGATTTCTTACAGATATCAGATAGCAGGAACAGTGAAAAGCAAAACAATTATTGGGTGTTATCCATTAAGAAGAATTCAAATAGCAACTGTTAACAATCTGTAACACCAGGGTAGCTGTGGGCTTTTCTCTATGTCATAAAAGACTCTCAAAGTTGCCATAAAGCTTCTTTCACTTTTAGTGTGATAGGTTACACATGTGATGGTTTATTTTACAAGTAAGATCTGCATGTAAGCTCTAAAGTGCCTCAATGCTTGGATTGCAAGATGGAAAAATAAACAACTACAATTAAGGGATCAAGCATTCCAATATTGCTCCTATTATATCATGTAACTTTATTTTCCTAAAAGCACTTCAGAGAAATATACTGCCAAATTAAGACTTTAATCTCTTCTGAGATGATCAGTCATATGTGGATATTCTATTCAGAAAAAACAGCATTAACATGTTGACTATAGAGAACATTTTTTGTAAAATCTCCCCTAATTTGTAAACTTTAAATAAAAGTTTAGGTATTGAAATAATCTGTCTATTTAAATTATCAATTATTTATTTATAATAAAAAATTAACATTATTTCATTCAAATAATATTTTTTTTCTCCCAAAAGGTTATTATACACACTGAATTTTTAGCCTAAAAGAGTTATTACAGCTAAAAATAGGTATATTTTAAAAGTTTTTATAGGTTTGGAAAGCACCCATGAAATTGGGTGCTATAGAGCTAACAATCCTTTTCAAGTTATGTTGCATTGTGCACTGATTGTGAAATTCTTGCAGTTCATTGCTATTTTCAATATTAAAAAGCTTTAATTGAATGTGTTACAAAAGAGTATTACAAAATGATATTGCAAAGAAGTCTAGAAAATGTGCTTCCAAGTGTTTGATTTGTAAGTCAAACTCTAATTTTGAATGCACGTAGCTGAAGAAAGCTTAACTAAGCAAAGTCTGTAGTTCTGGAGCAACTGGAATCTATTAGTGATATATTCAAGTACAAATATTTTCACCAGTTATTAACACTCACCCTACTCTCTTAGACACTTCATTTTTCTGAAGTAGTTTGTGGCTATTAACTTTTAGAATGCTACATATTCAGAAATGTAAGAGATTACTCCATTTATGTTGATAAGTTTAAAAAAATTGCATTTCAATTTTTTTTTTTCCAAAAAAATCCTTCCAGGTCGTGTAAGATTTCTGACTTCAGACAGGACTTGATTTTATAAATTTTATTATCATTAACAAAAAAACTGAAATATCAAGTTTCGTTTTAAAAAAATGGCATTTTGTACCAAAATCAGCTGTTTAACCTAATAAACCCAATAAGATGCAGGAAGGCCTAAACATTAAGGATAAAAGAAATTAATATCTTAAATAAAAAAATAAAAATTTGCATATTATTTTCTCCAGCGTTGCTATCTACATGGCAAGGCAATATTATATGTATTTTCCTATTAGTACAATATCTTTAATCACCATTAAGATTTTATGAAGAATGTTGTACATCTTCAACAGAAGACTTTTACTACCTCAACACCCAAAATACCTGTCAAGAAAAAGCTGTATACTGATTTTGAGGGAATAGTGCCACCTGCTGAGCCAGTATCTTCCATTTCTGTGGAGTTCCCTAAATACAGAAATAATCCATTGTGGTGAACTTGAAAAATCTGCCACTCCAAATCTTTGAATATTATTCTTATGTTTATAACTAGTTGGGTGTGGGGTTGTTTTTTTTTTTCTTTTGTCTTGTTTTTAATTAAATTTATTCTACTAGTAACTAAATTAAAGGCTCAGCTGCTTGGATGTATCCTATACCTACTAAAGAAGCTATGCTCTCTAGAACAGGAGACTCAGAGCCACTGTGATACCACAAAGTGCTTTTGGAATATAAATAATGACAAATATGAGTCCAGGCTCTTATCTACAGAAGGAAGTCCACTCTTTCCAGTTGAATTATACTGGCGAAAAAAGTTTTCTGCAAGTAACTAAGGGAAATTGGTTAAGCTTAGCTTAAAATAAAATGTATCCTATGCATAGCAATGATATTTAGGTCAATGTAATGTTTTAAGTTGTTTTTTTACTAGACTCTCAAGAGACAACAAACGATCCAAGTAAAAGAGAAATACAGAAGGTTTGTCTCATTTGAGAATATTTTGTTTCACAGCCTTAATTATGTGTTTTGATGGGATCAAATAGCTTATGTCTTTGCTATAAGATCAGTTAGGAAGCCTATAAATCAATAAAAAGACATGCAAAGTAAATGGACTAGAAAATAAACATTTTTCTTACAACAAACATTTTTATCGAAAAAATCAAGGCAAGACATGTGATGGCAAAGAGAATCAGTCAATTATTCAGTTATTAATTTAGGAGTAAGACAAAAGCCCACTGTGAATGCAGCTGTGGGTTTTACATCCTTAAAAAATTGTTGAGGCATTAGTAGTTAAAAATTATATTTTGGTTTACACAGAAAGGAGGTTTGAAAATATCTCCTTACATTTTGTGGATTGAATTTAGTCTCCAAAATCATCATAATAATTCTTAACAGGAAAATTTTATATTTTTTTTTTAATTTAGCAACAAATCTTGTAGAGAAACATATTTGAATACGCTCATTTTCCAATCTTCTCATATGTCTTTAAGTTTCTGTTCTGTACGGTCACTTTCCATTAGTATTTCTATTGCTTTTGCAGGAGAAATATCTGAAAATAGCTATTAGGTCATATCATTGTGTGAAATCCTGAGATTATTGAGTCAGAATGTTCTAGATCTCTAGTATTCAATCATAGTTCTGATATTTTATTGATCCATCTCTAAATGTGTTTACAATTAAAATATAATCTGTGATTTATGACTGTGATGTTTCGGTTACAATTGTCTTCCATTTTTTCTGCAGATAATGAAAGATGAGGAAGACCAGTGAGGAAATTTTTTTGAAGATTTTGACCTCTGCCTCTCAAAAAAAGACAAAGGAGCACTACAACTGTTGCAGAGAACTGACTGGTAAATTAATTATAAAACAATAAACCCCAGGAAATTCAGTACAGAAGAATTAAAATGCAGCCATGACATGATGCTCTTTACCCAATCAATACATTATACATCTCTTCCTCTACTTAATTTAAATGATCATGGTAGGAATACATCAGAAATTACTGTAGATCTACATGAGTCATAATTGTAGCAATTTCTATCAACTAAGAATCTGTCTGACATGATCATTTTTCAAGTCATGAAATGAGTTATATTTTTTAATATAACAGCAAAGAGGAAATTTAATAAGACAAAAAATTCTTTCCTTTTGCCATGATCTCCTAATTCCCACTCATGAGTTGTTTTGCCTCATGCCAGAGAAATGTTCCTTTTCAGACACATCATGTCCCAGTTCCTACTGAAGCCGAGTGGATTTGGTGGGAGTTAGGTCACGTTCTTAAAATGGGTTCTGAGCAGGCAGCAAAGAGCACAGATCAGCTCTTTATGAGCCAGTTTCCTTATAGTCTGCCACATCTGAGGCAACACATCTCCCACTGCCTTCTCCCAGTCCAACGGCAAGTTGACCATCTGTCTATAAAGGACAAAGCTTTGATAGGTATGAGCCACTCAGCTTTTACTCAGCTTGGAAGCATTCTGCACATCAGTGTGAAATGCTCTCAGAAAACCTACCATGACAGTTTTATGAATGGAGTTCATTGTAAATTTCAACTTTGAAATAGAATTTATGGACTATGGTTAATGCATGAAATGTCAGCTGGGGCAGGTATCTTGGAAAATCTGTATGGGTCGTAATAGTGAGCTCCAAAGTGAGCCAACTTTTGCTTTGCACTTCAGAGAATGATTTTTTCATTTGAAGATATTTGTTCTCCTTCACTGTGGTGATGACATAAATTAAGGAGAAAAAAAATGAATAAAAGAGAACAAAATAACAAACTAAAGTTAAAAAAAAAAAAGAAAATAAATCCTGCATCAAAATATGCACAAGAAATTAAAACAACTAGAGAAATCAGTAAATTATACTTCCTTACTTATAGAGCAATTTTAATTCTCCAGGAAACTTAAAGAGTTAGAAGTTTATAATGAACCATAAATGATACTACCATGCCACAGGCGTTACTTTGTCCTGGCAGTGAAAAAGAACCTAGGAATGAAGGTTTCCTGTGTTCATGGTTCAGATGGAATTTTCAGGACTCTGACACATTTTGTGAACAGGTTTTCCTCTGAACTTTAAGGCTTATTAACATCATCCAACAAAAATTTTTCTGTAGAAACAACTGATTGATTGTTGTTAATGGCCTCTTGAAGATTTTTCTACCTGAACTACTACTCCTCTGCCTACTTTAGTTGTGTGGTCCAAAAGCTTCCATCATTTAACATTTTTCAATTGAGTTTCCACAATTTGTTAACTCTTCTTTCCTTCATCCCTAAGCCTTTCCATACTTTTTAATTTCCTTCCTATTTTTTTCCAACTGGCCAAATGATCCCCTTCCTCCACTCACATACTGTCACTCCAAACCATCAAACCATTGTTTAGTTGGTTATTCCCAGTACATCCTTTCTGTGTAGGTTTTTTGCCTTTTTTTTGCTGTCATCTGACTTGTGTTTTAGATTTTGCACACTTACTAACAGAGACAAGTTGAGAAAGGTGGTTTGGCAGAGTCAAAAGAATTAGTTGTGATTAGTAGCTCTGCCTTACAGATACTCCTTTATACAGCCTTTGATCTAAACTTTTGATATGATTTATTCTGCATTTATAGTTAAATGGTGGCTCAGCTAGACAGTCACTGCATACCTACAAGAGTTGACTAAAATATCTCTGAGTCAGGCAGCTTAATTTTCTCTCATTCTCTGGACATACTGTTTTTTCACAGACTGTTTCACTTCGCTGCTCCTCACATTAACACATCCATTCTGGGAGCTAGAAGAGGTCAGATTCTGCCAAATGACCAAAGGGAGCATTGAGCCATCCTCCCATGGACATATCTGGAATATGATGAAGGAAAAAAAAAAAAAAAGAAGATTTTTTTTTTTCCAATTTACTCTGAATCTTCTCTACTGTTAAACTAAGTTCAGAAAATACTGATGTGTTTCAGACCATTTTGGTATGGAAATAACATTGCAATTGAAGTAATTTTTTCTGTATTTTCTAAAGTTAAATATATTTACAATACACTGGGCTTCAATAATATTTCTTTCATCATAACCTTTCAATTCCTCAAGCTGTCGTATTGCCTGCATCTTAGCTTTTCCCTCAGCCGCACATTACCTTGATAACTTGTCATACTTCATTGTAAACATAGACCTGGGTTGTCTTTCTAAAGATGTCTTCTCAATTATCTTCAAGTTTTACAGTGAATTGTTCAAGTCTGAAACTCTAATAACACTCTTGGAAGCAGCAGTGCGAAGAAAGTAGGGAAAAGTGTTTATACAGTGTAAATTATTTCACATATCGAAAAACAAATTGTTGAAAGGAAATTAATTTTATCAAATGCATTAAAAAACTCCACTTATCTTTTAATTTGTTTTTCAGCAAATTATGTATTGAAAAGTATCAATAAAAGGAACAAAGATAATTTCTTTCCATGTCATATGTAAGGGGGATGCCTTATCTATTCCTCTATTGGTGGTTGGAAGGAATTCATAATAACACTGAAGGATGGTACAACATTAAATATTGAATATTGTATCTATTTTTTTTTTTTTCCTCAGCAATAAAGAGATGGAAGCTGGCTGGGCCAAGAATGATCAGCACCAGTCCCAAAATGAATATACATCTCAGTGTCTGCTGCTATGAGATTCTGGAATGGTTTCAGGATCTGGCTGTATGGTAGCTGAATGTGCCACTTTGTAAATTAAATTAGCAATTTAATTCTGCAAAAGGACCAAAGAAACTAGTGAGGTTAAATCAATGCTGAATCTGAACCCTTTTGTCCAAACACAAACATGATTTGATTGAAACATTTGCATTAGCCAGAGGTTTTTGTGAATGAATTAAGTGAAGGATTTCTTTCACTATTAACCCTTCACCACACTGGAAAAAGCCTAAGAAATTCGGAACAATTTTTCCGAATGTATGAAGAGCATAGTTATGACTACTGATTTCTTTTCCTAAATATATGTTAGTTGGATTTGTTTTTATTTTTGTAATCCCAAACATCTGAAATAAAAATTCCATGCATAAATCTTAAGATTACCAACAGGCAATGACATCTCTCAACAGGCCAATGTCACTTTTTGAAAATGAGAGTGAATCATGGTGAGTAGCATTATGACCTTCCAGTCAAGTACTGATTCACCCAAAGCATCCTGTCTTAAAATCCAATAAGAAGCAGTATTGGCAATTGGGCTTCTGGAATTGCTTTTCAACTGCAAAGACCAAGGTCTGAAATTCAGTCTAAAGACAAGCTTTATTAGTTATAGCTGATCCTTATTTTCTATATATTTACATTCCTAGAAAAGAGGTATTCAGACAAATGACATGCTACTTGACCCCCGTGTGAAGCTTTAGCCAATTAATTCATGTTCATATCTTTTATTTAAGATAAATTCATGTCTTTCTTTAAAGCCATGACAGTATAGGTAAATACTGTAAATGATTGAGGGAGTGAAAAATAGGGTGATGAGTTTCCTTCAGTTTTAGAGGTTGTCATTAAAGGTTGAAAGGGACTGTGAAAAAAGGTTTTAAATGAGAAGTAAATTAAGGTAAATTTCTCACCAGAAAGCACGTGACACGGTCAGTTAACGTATTGGTCTTTTTGATTTACCTGGCCACAGGACAAGCTAGGACACACTTCAAAGAAATAAAAATAATCTTGTTCAGTAATTCCTTTAGCCTGAGAACTGAAAGTATTCTCATGATTTTTGTAGCCAGAACAAAGATAGACACAAACGAAACTTAAAATGGTCTGTTTCAATCAAACACACAGTACAGCTTCTGGAGGGAACATTGTGATTTTCATGGCTCTGGAGCCGGTCGTATCTTAAACTTGAATTGGACTCAAAAGGAGAATGGTTCTTGATAAGATAACCTATGATTAATAGGGCATTCAAGTGTGTGAAAATATTCCTAAATTCCTGTGTACCACCTTCCCATCAGATAGGCTCCACCTTCTAAAAACATTTGGTGCAACAAGGGAAAAAAGTCAATTAAACTAGACCAGTCTTTCTTCTTACCTTTCCAAAACCTTATTTGAAAAAGAAAATAACTTTGTTTTAACATTAATAAGAAGTCATTAAAGTCAGGAAATCATTACCAAAAAATGTAAATTATTTTATTATTAATATAGCTTTATCTACTGAAATTATGTTCACGTTTCATTTTCCTACTTTTTAGTAGTGTAGTCTTTTCAACCGTACTCTGATTCTGGCATCATTTGGAATTTAAATTACTCCTTTTACTTTAATCATCAGGAATATAATCAGATTCCAGAGTCACATGCTGCCTTATTATACTGGAAGTGTTCATGTATTTCCTGATTGCTGTAAGTGAGGAGACCGCACACAAAATGAAAGCAGACTAAGGACAAATTACAGAAGTAAACCCACAACTCTATCCCTTCTGCTTATCATGTGGTTTGGACTGAAGAGAGCACAATGTGACTCTATCTCATAAATAAGCCTATCCTCAGCTGGCAAATTCTGTAGCTCTGGATATGAATAGACTGGTGGCAGCAATCTGGTTTCAAATAACTCCATTCAGATCCTCAGGCAAGTGTGTGTGCCTTGGATTTTTGAGCTGGGAATCTTAAACCTTCTCAATAGATTTCCAACACTTTCTGGTTTCAGCCAGCATGGAAACAGCCTCTGAGAATTTAACTTACAGATGTGTTCACTAATCAGCTCAACCACCAGCATCTAAAGATCTGTAAACTCTGCAGAATTATGGCATCCCTAAAGTTTTCTTTCCCTGCCCCTGCAAAAGTAATATTTAAAAAAGCAGCAATTGTCATTTGCAATGTAAACCAATAGTTAAGCAAAAAGACAGCTAAAATCTCCACTATTATTAAATGCTGATTAGACAAGCCTTGAGAAAATACTCTCCTGTTTGGCTTTTATCTTGTTGTGGGGTTTTTTTTGGGTTGTTTTTTTTTTTTTTTTGGGTGGGGGTGTTTTTGGGGGTTTTTTAACATTTGAAAGAAGTGGAAACTTTTGACATTTGCAGTAATATTACTAGACCTCAGTCCCCTTGATTTTCTAAAACAAGAAAATTATTCATTCATCTATGACATATATTGCACATTACTTTTAAAATTGCAATGGTTCACTTGTCTCTGTAATGTCCTTCAGAAAATAAATCATATGACCACTCAGTCCCCAAGGTTCCCTCAAGATATTTGCTCCTTTAGCACGGTATGCACTTAAGTAAAGCTACTTTGAGCATCAAGCTTCTTAAGGTTCGCCTTTCATGTATTTAAGAAAACTTGTATCTAATTTATCTAACTAAACCTTATCTGTTATCTCCAGTAGTCTGGATAAAATGAAAACTCAACAAAATTGTAATAACAAATTTAAATCAAACACAGTTTTTTTGAAAGGTGAAAATCACATTTTGGGGTTGTTCATCTGCACAGTAAATTTGTCTTATTGTCAGTTGGTAAACACAGCTGGATCTGTGGCAGGTCTCAACTGGTTTAGTGTATTTCATCTAGGATGGTTATTTAAAAAAAAAAAAAAAAGTTTTGCTTCTGAAAATATCATAACATGTTTTTCAGGTTACAGAGGGAATGTGCGAAGGTTTATATTTTGCCAGAAAAGGGGTAAATGTTCTGGGGAGGCCGGCAGGCACATGTGAGCAGATAATTCAATATGAGGTTTTTTAAATGTTGGAGCTCTTTGTTGCAGGTCAGCAATACATATGAAAATAAACCAAAGATGTGCTTTCATCTTGTCACCATATTATGACACCTCATATTTCCAGTGTCCAACAGCCTTTTGGACATTCTATTTTCCTTTCCAAGTAATGGGAATAAACTGACCTTTATAGGTGTCCAAGAAATCTAAGAAGCTAGCAGTGATGGTTCAAGATACTGTATCTAATAATCTATTTTTATTTTATGTTGTGTACTAAAAAAGAAGGCATTTTTTTAAAGTCTGATTTAGACTTTTGTAGAAAAGTTTTCTGGTGTTGTTTTCTTTGGTTGGTTTGCTTTTTTTATTTCTTTGGAAACATGAAATTATTTATTATGCTATGAAATCTAATTATATTTTTACATATATATTGGGTCTGAGCCCTTACTTACACTGCTTGACATGGTTCAACACAGCAAGAGAAGCCCTGGATCTCTCTCCTTGTTAGTTGTGGTGAGTCTGGATTTCATTTCACTAACTTCTGCTCTGCTGTGTGTCCTTCTGACTTTTTACTTCAAACTGTCAGAACAATGTCATCCACGTATACACTTAATTTCATTAGATCATTAATTTTGTTTCTGGGTAATTTTCTCACCTTGAATCAAAACAACTCACTTAGGTAAATGGAGAGATGTTATCACTACCTCAGTGTTTTTCTGTATAAAACTGCATTTGTCTACAAAGTCTTTATTTTAATTTGTTAAGTTTTACATATTTCTTTGTAATTTAAAGACCTAAAAGAGAAATAATCAGCAAAAAATATCTTTAATTTTCTATAAAAGCGAGAAAGAGAAATGAGTCCAGGTGATCCAAAGGGGATGACGTTATTTGTGGATTTTGTATTTACTGTGTAATTGTTGATAATGTTTCTATACTTGTTTACTTGTTACACTTGGATCCCCTACAACATCTGTCCAAACCAACATCTCTTTACACTTTGGAAACAACGCTGAGAAAATGTGTTAAAACTCTCATTCTCAAGCCAAAAGTTAGATTTATACAAGTGTGTGAAACAACCCATTTGAGAAATCACAGAATTTTGCCACAACCTTATATTTACATTATGAAATAAACCTCATTTCCCTTCCCTTTCTACAGAGCAGTTATACTGACTGACACAGCTATTGATTAAAGTGGTTCCTTTCTCTTTATCTGAGCAAACCTAGTGCATGGCAGACAGGTAGAAAACTGGAATTAAACCTTCTAGATATCTGGCTAGTTACTGACTGCCTTCACCAAGCTCTTGGCTTCTCACCATTCTCACTCTTTTCTTAAATGCCTCAGTTAAAACAGTTTAACTTTGTTTTTCTTCTGGGCATTCCAGTGTTGAAATCTATCTAAAAAGTCATCACATACAGGCCACATACTGATAATAGGAGAAAGCATATAATGTATGGCAAGCCTGGAGGCAACTTTTCTCTCCTCACAGAAAAGTCAGAGACAACAGGGTCCTCCATGCATGGGCTCTGAAAAGCAATGTTTGTTTCTAAGTTGACCATAGTGTAATCAATCCCTCTTTTTGCCTCTTCCTCTGTTGTGGAAGGAGACCTAAAATGCAGAGAACCTCTTTTTCCTTTACTCTTTTTATTTTTTTTTTTTTAAACCCACTGGTTGTTTTCCTGATCCAAACAGCCTCTGTCTATCTAGGAGTGCCTTGGCTCCCCACCCAGCCATACAAGTACTCCTGTTGGCACAAGGGAGCAAGGGAGGCAAAGGGAGAATTTCCCTTTGGTTGACTTTGACTAACTCAAGACAATAGTGATGCTGGAGCCATGGGAACAATACTGATGTGATACCACACTCAGGATGTGATACCACACCAGAAATCCTCCTGGTTTGGACACCAGTACAGGGAGTTCTGACTTCTGAGATATTCACTCAGGGACATCAAGTCTCCCTGAGCTCCTGCCTGGTAAAGCCAAGGCTGCTGATGCGAGCCAAGGTGGTAGTGTGGCTGGTTTTGCCCTGCTCAGCTCTGTCTGGAGCCAGTCTGCCCTTCACCTGTTCTCACACTAACATATACATTGTGTTTAAATACAGAAAAAAAAAAAAAAAAGAACAAACCACAAAAAACACAGAAAAACACCAACCAACCTACTATGGTTTGTTATCCATAGTGTGGACAGGATTATATTATTGGTTTGAGTACTCCTTTGTCGCTTTGAGAAAATAAAATCTGAAAAGCTATGTTTAGAAATAAAGCATTGGAAGCTCTATCTGTAAGGCTAGAGATACACATGAGGGAAAATAGGGTGCTAAGAGAAGATGGGCTCTTACAGTTATTTTAGAAAATTAATTTGTCCAGTGTAAATCCAGATGAATAAAGGAGAGTATCCAAACCCACCACAGTAAACTATTTTAGAAACTCACTTTGTTCTCATGCTGTGTTGCAATAAAATTTATTCCAGGTAAGATTTAAAAAACTTTTGCCTCAATCCAGAAAACACAGATTGTTTAAATATAACTTCTTTAAAATTCTTTAATTAAAAATAGTTCAAACGTATTGAGGGATAGCTTAGAAACAGCTTGTATTTTAAAATGTCAGAGAAAATAACATCTGGAAGAAATACTGTCTAAAGAAAAAATTGAATGCATTTCTAAGTCAGTCTATGAGCATAAAATTTTAGTTCAATATATCCTGTAATAGACTAACCAGGCTATATACACACACATGTATTCCTATAAATATCTACATATTTAACCCTTTATGCCATAAAACACATTTTAAAAATATATACAAGTCTCTAAAAAATTTTGACAGTTAACTACAAGCTGTATTATGTCAGCATAGAGCTTGAGGTCAATTGGAACTCTCCAGTACTTTCTAAGTGAAAAAATCAGGCTCTTTCGGAGTTTACAGCAGTTTTTAGCAGCCATCAAAAAGAAACCTGGCATACTATCTACAAGATTATGGATACAATCTGGGGAAAGATAAGATCCCATTCTTGAAAGAATTCCTGGCTTCTTCCACTTTCAGTAGCACTTAATAATAGCTAATACCAGCTCTTTGATTGCCAAAATATTTTAACATCAGTACTGGCAATAATTTTGAAGGTCTCTAAAAGGACCTAGCCATTTATCTGGAGCTTTGTAAATCTAAATTAGATTACCTTGATTTCTGGACTAGTTTTCATCTGAAAGCTCAACTGCAATAATAGTTCTAATCATTTGTGCCTTAGCTGTTTGACTTGAAATAAAATATAGTGTAAATCTACCCAATAAAGAAATCTACAGACGTGCTTATAGGCTGGTGACCTGTCACTAGTGGGGGTCTGCAGGCTCCACCCTCAGCCCTATTCTCTTCACTATCGTCATTAATAACTTGGACATGGAACTCAAATGAATACTAAGGAAGTTTGTCAATGTCACTCAACTGGAAGAAGCTTTTGACTCCCTTGGGGTAGAGAGGTCCTGCAGAGAGACATCAATGAATTAGAGATGAGCAATCATGCATCATGTGAAGTTCAACCTGGGAAAGGGCTGGATTCTGCACCTGGCACAGGGCAAACCTGGTCCTGTGTAAAGACTGGGAAACCAGAGATGGGAGAGCAGCTGCAGAAAGAGACCTGGGGGTCCTGGTTGAAAATGACTCTGCAGTGCCCTGGCAGCCAGGAGGGCAAACCATATCCAGGGGGCATCAGGGCTAGGGAGGAGGTTGTTCTGCTCTGCTCTGCTCTGCTCTGCTCTGCAGCAGCCTCACTGAATCCTGGGGGCAATTTTGGGCACCACAATATAAAAAAGACATTGAGATATTGGAGAGAGTGCAAAGGAAGGCCACAGGGATGATGAAGGGTCTGGAGGGGAATCCTTATTATGAGCAGCTGAGGTAACTTGATTTGTTCAGTCTGGAAAAGAGAAGACAGAGGGGAGACCTCATTGTGGTTTTCAATATCCTCATGAGGGGCAGTAGAGAAGTAGGGACTGATCTGTTCACTGTCTTGGCCAGAGACAGGACTCGAGGGAATGGCAGGGAGCTGAGTCAGGGGAGGTTTAGTCTGGACATCAGGAAAAGGCGTTTTACCCAGAGAGTGGTTGAACACTGGAACAGGCTCCCCAGTCACAGCACTAAACCTGACAGAGTTCAAGAAGCACTTGGACACTGAATGCTCTGAGGCCCATGGTGTGACTCTTGGCCTGTCGTGCTCAGGGTTCCATCCTGACGGATCCCTTCCAACTCAGCAGATTCTATGGTTCTACAGTTTAGTGATTCTATGACTTGCACATCAGACTGGAGAAGATGTTTGACACCATTTTCACAATTAAAGCCACCTTAGACTGGGTGTTACCCAGTATACAATACTTAGACTAGCACAATATTTGACATTTCTCATTTGCACTTAATCTGAACAAAGCAGTGCTGAGAGTGAATTGAATTCATGGAATCAAATGAGATGATTTTTCCTCTCCCCTATATGTAGAGCAACATGATTGGTGCATGGAATCTCCCACTGCTCTGCAGAGTACTCTTTGAGCTGTAATGTTTGTGCATTGCCAGATTCCCTTCTCTGGAAAAAATGGTTTGTGATTACAACAGAGATTTCACAGCATGGCACACAAACTAACTCATGCAACATGAAAAGTCTCAGAAGATTGGTCATGGTAGATTGAAGCAGTCAGTTAAATTTCTGGAACTAAGTATTTTGCACAGAAGACACCTGAAGAATATCACCATGAAGGTAGAACAAATCATTTATTAACTTCTGAGGCAAAAGCTGGCACAATTTACTTTTCTAACTGTTCTTATTCTAATATATTGACTCGTGAGTCATTCAGGAAGCGAGGGGTGGAGCTCCCTGCGTTGCTGAGTGGCCCATTATAAGAGGTCTGTAGGGAGCGCGGCGAACAGGAGCGGGCAAACAGGGGCGTGGCAGGTCTCTAGGGCGTGGCCAAAGCAGTTTGCGCAGCAGTTCGTGCAGGCAGGGCAAGCAGGCAGGGTTGCTAGTCTCTTGCTGGCAATGAGTACCGTGTGTTGTGTTGTTTGAGGTTTTTCTACTGACTGTTTGGTCTTGTGGTTTCTGTTAGTAATGGTTTCAACACGGTCAAAAACTGCTGTTGGTATTAGTGCATGTGACCAAGTGGAGCCCTCCAGAAAGGATGCGTCTGTACAGACCCATCCCTGCCCAGAGTGTTTGAGCTTATCAGTTGTTTAGGGGATAATGTGAAGGAGGCGTGCCTGAGGTGTGAGCAAGTGAATGACCTTCTTTCACTGGTGGCTGAGCTTAGGGAGGAAGTTGAACGATTAAGGAGTATCAGGGAAAGTGAAAGGGAAATAGACTGGTGAAGTTCAGCCCTTCCATCTTTAAGGGATGCCCATCTGGGCTCAGAGGACTTGTATGACTCCCACTCCCAGGCAATAGAAGAGCATCGGGTAGATGAAGGGGAATGGAAAAGGGTCCCTGCTCGGGGAGGTAATAACAAAAACTTCTCCCAACCTCCATCTCCCAGCCAGGTGCCACTTCAGAATAGGTATGAGGCCCTGGCTCTAGAGAACCAGCTAGACGATTTAGATGATTTAGAGGGACATTATCTGCCCAGTGAGCCTCCCTATTTGGATTCATCTATAAGACGAATCTCCACCTCTAACATCAAGAAGAAAAGAAGGGTAATTGTAGTAGGAGACTCCCTTCTGAAGTGAACAGAGGGCCCCATATGTCGCCCAGATCCATCCCACAGGGAAGTCTGCTGCCTTCCTAGGGCCTGGATAAAGGATATTACTAAGAGACTTCCTGGGTTGATTCAGCCCACTGATTATTACCCACTGCTGATACTCCATGCTGTCAGTGATGAGATCGAAAACAGGAGTGTCAAGGCAATTAAAAGGGACTTCAGGGCATTGGGTCATGTGGTTGATAAGACGGGGACCCAGGTAGTGTTCTGCTCAGTCCCTCTGGTGGCAGAGAAAAATGATGGAAGAAATAGGAGAACTCACGTCATTAACAAGTGGCTTAAAGGTTGGTGTCATCAACAAAATTTCAGATTCTTTGATCATGGCGCAACTTTCACAGCACCTGCTCTGTTGGAACCAGATGGGATACATCTCCCTGTTAAGGATAGAAGGTTCTTGGCTCAGGAGCTGGCAGACCTCGTTGAGAGGGCTTTAAACTAGGTTTGAAGTGGGAAGAGGATGCAACTGATGCAACTGGGCTGCCTGGAAGCAGGCCCAAGGGTGCTAAGCCTGAGTTAGGGGTGAAATCATTAGCCCAGCTGAAGTGCATGTATACCAATGCACGCAGCATGGGTAACAAACAGGAAGAGCTGGAGGTCATGGTGCAACAGCAAAGCTATGATGTAGTCGCCATCACAGAAATGGGGTGGGATGACTCAGATAGTTGGAGCACTGCCCTGGATGGCTACAAGCTCTTCAGAAGAGACAGGAAAGAGAGAAGAGGTGGAGGAGTGGCCCTTTATATTAAGAAGGTTTTTGACTCCATAGATGCTGAAACTAATGAAGATGGAGTTGTATGCCTATGGGTGAGAACTAAGGGGAGAATCAACAAGGCTGACATTGTACTGGGAGTCTGTTATTGTCCACCCAACCAGGAGGAAGAGGTGGACAACTTATTCTACAAGCAGCTGGAGACTGTTTCAGGATCATCAGCCCTTGTTCTTGTGGGTGACTTCAACCTGCCAGACGTCTCCTGGGAACTTAATACTGCAGAAAAGAGAGAGTCCAGGAAATTTTTAGAGTGCATGGATGATAACTTTTTGTCACAGCTGGTAGGTGAGCCCACCAGGGGAGAGACTATGTTGGATCTGTTGTTCACAAATAGAGATGGGCTGGTGGGAGATGTGGTGGTTGGAGGACGACTGGGGCAGAGCGATCATTAAATTATAGAGTTCTCGATAATTGGTGAAATCAGGAGGTACATCAATGAGACTTTTACATTGGACTTCCGGAGGGCAAAGCTTGGCCTTTTTAAAAGACTTATTCAGAGAGTTCCCTGGGAAGAAGCCCTTTAAAAAAAAGGAGTTCAGGAAAGCTGGGTGTTCTTCAAAACAGAGTTTTTGAGGGCACAGGAACAGACTGTTCCTGTGTGCCGGAAGACCAGTTGATGAGGCAAACGCCCAGCCTGGATAAGCAAGGAGGTTTTGGATGAACTCAGGTATAAAAAGAGGATGTATCATTTTTGGAAGGAGGGCCAGGTCCCTCGGGAAGTATTTAAGGGGGCTGCTAGAGAATGTAGGAAAAAGATTAGGGAGGCCAAAGCTCAATTTGAACTTAAAATGGCGACTTCTGTAAAGGACAATAAAAAGTGTTTCTAAAAATACATTACTGGTAAAAGGAAAGGTAAGGCTAACCTTTGCTCTCTATTGGATAAGGAAGGGAACTTAGTAACTGCTGATGAGGAGAAGGCAGAAGTGCTTAATGCCTTCTTTGCCTCAGTTTTCAGTGGGAAGACAACTTGCCTACAGGACAACTGTCCTCCTGGGCTGGTAGATGGTGTCAGGGAACAGAATGATCCCCCCATTATCCAAGGGGAGGCAGTCAGAGAACTGCTGAGATGCTTGGACACTCATAAATCTATGGGCCCAGATGGGATCCATCCCAGCGTTATGAGGGAGCTGGCAGATGAGCTTGTGAAGCCGCTCTCCATCATTTACAACCAGTCCTGGCCCACTGGTGAGGTCCCAGAAGATTGGAAACTGACCAATGTGATATCCATTAACAAAAAGGGTGGGAAGGAGGATCTCAGTAATTATAGACCAGTCAGTCTGACCCCAGTACCTGGCAAGATAATGGAACAGTTTATACTGAGTGTCATCCTGCAGCACCTACAGGATGGCCAGGGTCTCAGGCTCAGCCAGCCCGTGTTTAGGAGGGGTAGGTCATGTTTGACCAACCAGATCTCCTTTTATGACCAGGTGACCTGCCTGGTGGATGCAGGAAGGGCTGTGGATGTTGTCTATTTAGATTTTAGCAAGGCTTTTGACACTGTCTCCCACAGTTTACTCCTGGAAAAACTGGCAGCCCACGGCTTGGACAGGAGCACTCTTTGCTGGGTTAGGAACTGGCTGGATGGCCAGGCCCAGAGAGTGGTGGTGAATGGTGCTGTATCCAGCTGGCAGCCAGTCACCAGTGCTGTTTCTCAGGGGTCTGTGCTGGGACCAACTCTGTTCAATATTTTCATTGATGACATGGATGAGGGTATTGAATCTTTCATTAGTAAATTTGCAGATGACACTAAGCTGGGAGAGTGTGTCGACTGCTTGGAAGACAGGATGGCTCTGCAGAGAGATCTGGAACGGTTGGGTCAATGGGCAGAGTCCAACAAAATGAAGTTTAATGAGTCCAAGTGTCGAGTCCTTCACTTTGACCACAATAACCCCCTGCAGCGTTATAGGCTGGGGATGGTGTGGCTGGACAGTGCCCAGGACGAAAGGGACCTGGGGGTTCTGGTCAGCAGCCGGCTGAACATGAGCCAACCCTGTGCCTAGGTGTCCAAGAGGGCCAATGGCATCCTGGCCTGTACCAGGAATGGTGTGGCCAGCAGAAGCAGGGAGGTCATTCTTCCCTTGTACTCGGCACTGGTGAGGCCACACCTTGATTATTGTGTCCAGTTCTGGTCCCCTCAGTTTAGGAAGGATGTTGAGATGCTTGAATGTGTCCAGAGAAGGGCAACTGAGTTGGTGAAGGACTTGGAAAACTAGCCATATGAAGAACGACTGAGGGATCAGGGGTTGTTTAGCCTGAGGAAAAGGAGACTCAGAGGTGACCTTATCACTCTCCACAACTTTCTGAAGGGTAGTTGTAGACAGCTGGGGGTTGGTCTCTTTCTCCAGGCAGCATCTGACAGAACGAGAGGACACAATCTCAAGTTGCATCAAGGGAAATATAGGTTGGATATTAGGAGGAAGTTTTTCACAGAAAGAGTGATTAAATACTGGAATAGTCTGCCCAGGGAGGTGGTGGAATCACCATCCCTGGATGTGTTTAAAAGGAAACTGGATGTGGCACTTGATACCATGACCTAGTTGAGGTGTTAGGGCTGGGTTGGACTCAATGATCTTGAAGGTCTCTTCCAACCTACATATTCTGCGATTCTGTGATTCTGTGATATTCCTTAGCGTCTAGCACTCTGTTGTTGTTGGAGGATCTATGCATCACAAGGTTGGTTTTATTGCTTTGTTTCTTTTGTAATGGCCTATCTCTGTAATTACCTCTGCTGCCCTCTGACTGCCCTCAGTCTGTCAGACCAGCTTTACTTCACTGTCAGGTGAGACACACTATCTATGATGTGGCAAGTTCTGGAACATCGGCAGAGGAGTGGCTAACACCATGAGTTTGTGCATCAAATTTTCAAGACACTCTTTTAGAAAAACCTAGTCCTTAGTTTGAAAAGAAGGTTTGTGCCAAGAGGTGGTTGTTGCTTTACATGTGGAAAAGCATGAACCAGTATAGCTAACAGTAGTTCATGTACAGTTTAAGGTGTCCCTAGTCCAGCTCCCCTTGCAGGGATGACAGCCTTGGTTACAGGGTAACACACACCAAGCTCCTCCTTCTCCTCTGTTACTAGAGTGAAGGTTTTGCAGCAGTTTCTGGGCTCTGTCTGAAAACATTCTAGATCTTTTTAGCCTTATTCTGAGATCATCAAGGACCTTTCTTTGCTATAGAAACTAAAAGAACTTCTTTTGAACTTTAAATGCATTATTACTTGTGGAAAGTATCTCACATTGGCTTGTAAGTCAGTGTAATAATGTGATTTAGTGAATATGGAATATTTACATCCTCTCCCTTTGAAAAGGTACTCATGGCACTTATGATGAAAACACTAGCAGCTGCTTCTTTAAACTAGTCAATTTATTTGCATTATAATTATCACAAATGCTGTTCAGCAGCACATCATGATGCTCTTTACTGAGGATACCTGTTGACATAATGAAAGATGCAATTTTCTTGTTGTTTTCCCTTCCTTCTTACAGCTTTTTCAATTAAAAGCTGTGGAGATTAAAAAAATAAATGGTAAAAAAGTAATCCAAATAGTAAATAGTAAACTGTTTTCATGTAAAACTACTCTTATCTGTATCTAATATTGGAATGTTTATGGAAATAAAGGATTCTGCCGTTTCAGCCTTCCAAGATTGTGTAGCACATTGCTCCAAGACTAATGATGCCTTATGAAGTCTGACCTGGAACAGAAATTGGACAGAACTAAGAGAATAAAATAGGTATTTATTAAAAGGCCTTAAAGGATACACCTTGGGCAGTACAAGAGCCTGGCCAGGGCTACACCCAAGATGGACCCAAACTGGTCACAAAATGGATGAGTGGTCATGAGGTTTCACACTTTTACAAGTTTTGGTCCATTTGCATATTGAGGTTAATTGTTCAATTACAGCTTCAGGTTATGGAGTTTCATCCTTCTTATGTTCTCTCCCCTCAGCCCTCCCTTGTTTGTCCTTATTTGGGCCTGAAAACTTGTCATGCTTGTCCTTGGTCTCAAGCTGGAAAAGGATTTGTTTCGTCTACCTACCCTGTGAACAGAGCTTACTAACACTGAATATGAGCCTCAGAACTACACACCTAAGCAGCACAGAATCTGAAAAATATGAAAGCTAAAACTTAAGGCATCACCAACAGCAAAGTTCTCATAGTTGCCACTGGTCATCCAAACCCTGTGGCACAGTTTGCAGAACACATTAATGATGCACCACCAAGTCTCTAATGTGTTAACTGCAGGAGCAGGCAGAAAGCACAAAGGTTATTGTGTAGAGTTGGGATTATTTTCTGCATATTTTGAGTATGCAGTCTTTTTGCAGTCAGAAAACATTACTAACCTTATGTTTTCTTAAATATTTGACATTTATGTTAGGTTACACTTGAGGCTAAGTTTTTGGATGATTTTGAGAGGTTTGTTGTTTGTTTGGTTTTTTTTTACTGAGGACAAAGGGAAGTTTGTAAGACAGGTTTATTGACTGTCTAGAGTACTTTATTTCCAGTTTCTCTTGTCACCTACACAAGTAATCACATATGTTTTTAGCTTAGTTTCAGTGCTTTCAGCCAGACTGATGTCTGGATTTTTATTTCCCAGAGTGTCTGGGCTGTTGCTGAGAGGATTCAGAGCTCCACCGAGCATTCCCTGCTTCCATACAGAGCACATACACAACACATGCTTCACACTTCTGTCAAGAATCAGAACTTCCCCACATTCTGCCATGCTGCAATTTTATTACTATCCTAAAGGATAAAAGAATGTCCTAATACCCTTTTTTATCTGTCTGTGAAACTAACTTTCTTCATGCCGCAGAACTGACATCTAGTTTGGAAGATATGTTGTGATAGTGTCATAAGAGTTAATTTTTACTGCATTATGTCTCCTGGTTTTAATTGACAGTTTCTATAAATGATGCTTCTTCTATACCAGGATAGGTAAAAATTCAGAGACATGGCTCACCTCAATACATTCTCTTGGACTAGATGGTCAGCAACTGCTTTCTGTTTTTCATATGTGTATTTTTGGGGGTTGGCTTTTTTGTTGTTGCTTTAATAATATTTTTAAGTTATTTTCTTTTTCAGCTTTCTCATTAAGCTTCATGTTGATGCTCTGCTCAGAAAACAATGGTGACTAACTTGTTTAAAACAAAAGTGTTCAACCAAAGACCGAAACAAAAATCTGTAATTTTTGGGGGGCAGCTACATAGTAAAAACTAAAGAAGAACGTTTTTTTGGCACACACTGGGTGAAAAGAAGCCAAAGGTAGGGTTGTTTTGGAAGAACTGTCTGTCTAATCTTTAGACATGCAGCTCTCAGTGTCTTTAGAATAGTTCTGCTTTATTCTTTCTGTAATACCTGTAGTGCTGATATCAACTTTTGGGTGATGTAGGTGCATTCATCACTAGAGATTTTACATGTACTCTAAAACTAACTAGTTTTGAATTCTGATCAACATGAATACTCCTGAGAGCACACACAAGTGTGAGCATAGTTTATAGGAAACACAAATGGGAATATCTATAACATCTTGGGGGTAAGAGAAGCAAGAGACAGGCTTGAGAAAGGTTTTTGATAGGGTATCACAAAACAGCCCTGTAGTCAGATTACTGTCAAGAAGGATATGGACTAGATAGGTGGACTGTGGGATAGGTGAAAACCAGATTGTGTTGCTGGATTTGGGATTATGTCAGTCTTTTGAAATGTCTCTCTTTAACTGGGCATAATTTCAAAGTGTGCAAGTACTTTAATATAGAACAACAAACTACTGCTTAAAATCTGACTGATGCTGAGCTACAAACAATGTGCCTAAGGGGTTGGTTCAGTGCCTACAGTGTTTGATTTATCCACTGAAAACCTGGAGAATGGGACAGGAAAACAGCCTCACCTCCCTCACAAGTGGCACCCTGTGGGGCAGTGTCAAACTCCAGCAGGGAAGAAGGCCCTTCAGAGGAAAGGGACCTTAGCAAGCTAAAATGATGGACCCAGAGAAGTGGCAGGAGTTTCATCAAAAAACATGTAAAGCCCTATACCCAAGTAGAGATTTTGTAGAAGCTTTGTCCTCAGAAAATTTCAAAACACTGTTTTCTTTTTAATCTAACTTTGAGTTTAGCCATCCTCCAAGAGGCTGGATTAGAAACCTCTGCAATTCTCTAAATTTTTTTTTGTTTGTTTCTTTAAGTTCTTTGCAAGTCTTTGTTTGGGGAAAAAAAACCCCAAACTAAACCAAAACCAAAACCAAGACAAACCAAACCAAACCAAAACTAAACAAAAGAGTTTGAGAGGAAAAGTTATCGTAGAAATAGAACCAGTAGCACATTAAAGATTTGGGTAGAGATTACTCTTGTCCTGGTAAATCAAACACTTAATGGGGGCTATTAATAAGTCCTGTTGAAGCCCTCTGTATTGAGTGACTGTATATTAAGTTAGCATCAAGTTCCAGAGGAAATTTTTGTCCCTGTGACTATGTCAGTTGAATGATCTGAGTTGCATTCTGATAAAGGATGATGCCTTGAATGTTTTCTGATCTTTTCTTGTGATATAGTTGTAGCTTTTGGTCTTTTATTATTGGTCTTGAGTTTGAAGGCATGGCTATGAAAATGACCTCCTTGGAATCCCCCACTTCTACGGCTGTTATAAAGTTATCTGCCACAGAGGTTTGGTTTCTGTTCCAGAGCTTTCCCCTCTGACTAAGTAATCCAGTGGTGTCTAACTACTGAGGACCACCCATGGTCCCTTTTGAGCTTCCCTGCATCCTGTATTTCTATAATTTCTAGCTTTTTTTGCTTTGAGAGACATAAGAAAATTCTTCTGTGGGTTCACTTAGGAGTACACACCATAGACTAAAGCTTGCTTTATTTTGTATAAAATACAGCCTTTTCCCTTGTTCTTGCTTTGTTATTTTTGGAAGTAAGGAGCATTCCCGTGCCGTGTGCCAGTGTGTTGGCAGATACTGAGCTAATGATGCGAAGTGCTTCTGCATAGTGAAGGCTGAAGAATACCAGGCTAAGCTTTCAGCTCTCTCCCTCACCCCTAAATAAAAAACAGCAGTGCTTTGTGAATGCTGTAAGCTGAGGGTTAGACTGCTTCTTTGCTGAATAAAAACTGGTGGAAATGGCCAAACAATCAGCACAGAGCCAATGCAAATAACTTGGGACAATATTGCAGGGCAGAGTCAGTGATGCCTGGCAGTAACCTGCTAGTCTGAGAATCCAAAGCTACTGCAATAGCTTCTAGTTTCTTCCAGGTCACGAGCTAAAGGATTCTTAGAGCCACTCCAGGCTTTATAAAAAGAAAAAAAATGCACAAGTGTGTTGTTCCAGTGCAAACTCCCATGCTGAGCCTTCCCTCCTAGTAGGTAATTGGTGCAACACAAGTATGGATTTGGAACATCAGTATCTACTTTCCTAAAATTCCTGTTAAAAATGGAGTTTGGACCCGTATAGAGGGAGAAATACACACAAGAGGGAGGGTGGATTATATTGCTGTTTTTATGACTGTCATAATTCCTGCTTATTTAATTTTTTTCCAGTCAAGCTATCTTGCATGAAATTCCCCTTTTCTATATTCTCTGAGCTGACTAAAATAGTTAAAGAGGTGAAAAGAACTTTTTCCCAAATGGGTATGTATGTAAAGGCTGGCAGATGTTAGAGGGGATATGATCGAGTTTTTGATTCTACTATCATTGGTGGAATAGAGAAGCAACCCTAATTAAGGCATGTTTATTTAAACATATATTTATGTATTTATATGAATTTTAAATATGTACATTGACATATGAAATGGCACACACATAAGAACTGTGACCGTCAGTTGTGGAAAAAAGATATAAGCAAAATTAAATAACCTGTCTTTTACTGTAAATTTTCTGTTTACTACTGTCTAGCATGGTGACAGGTATTTCCCTAATTCCCTGTGATTTCAGAGAATGATCAAATGCAAAGGTGACCATTAAAGCTAAAAAACCCTCTGGACCTGAATCAATGCTGCTCTAAATATCCCCAGGATGCAACATGTTATAAGTAAGGGGACATAATTCATGCAGCCAGAGGATTCTTATGGTCTCAGTGTACATGCCTTGTTCAGAAATTTCAAAACAAATCTCAAATTATTTTAGAGTGTTTTGGACCAAAGAGACTATAATAATACCATTACAAAATAATCTTTAAAAAGTGTGATTCTGCTGGCCAAAAGCAGAAAATTTAGAGCTCTGTAACAGACAATGAAGTTGGAACTAATTGCCCAACGTTTCTTTTGCAGTGTCTGGAAAGAAATAGAATAAAAACCTAATTCATTGCATCCAAATATGAGAGTCAAAGATAAATCAGCCGAAGTTGTTTCCTGCAGATATGAATTTCTCTTCATTGACTGTGAAAGGAATGTAGGGTAATCAGCTCACATGTGGACATACACCTTGCAAATCATATGGTAAGAATTACACCTGAATGCAAACAGCCTCAGTTAACCTCCACTGGATTTTGAGTACTGCAACTCCAGAATCAAGTAGGATACCATAAACACAATTGTAATTTTAGTTTGTCACCTTGAGCCTCTCACTCCTGTCATTGATTGTCTAAATCTGAAAGCAGAGAAGATACAGCGAGTTTTCAATACAAGCATTCACCTTGCTCTTCCTCCTTCTCCTTACCTGTAAGTGAAGACATTTCTCATTCATTATTCTCTCTAGCCATCTTTTTCTTTGAGGGACCTTGGTCTTTCCAGTCTTCTGACAAGAGTATCCATTTTCTTGCCTACTCTTTTCCTTATTATTTACTTTTAGTCATCTTTGGTTAAGTTGTGGAGTTGACAGTGTTGAGTTTAGATTGGACTTGATAATCTTATGGATCTTTTCCAACCTTAATGATCCTATGATTTTTTCTCTATATATTTTTGTACATATATATATGTGTGTGTATGTGTGTGTGCGCGCAAATAGAAATTGGGCTGCTTACTCTGAATGTACAAATTGTAGTGGTTGTTCCTCCTATTGCTTGAACCTGGTTTTGCCAATCTCATATGCCCCATGCTGCCTTTCCTCAATCATAGTCAGGGTGATGGTCTGCCTGGTTTTAGCCACAGTCACTTGCACACCAGATCATCTCATCTGAACAGTATCAGTTCAGTCATGTTCCTCCCATATAACAAATCTAGGATATCTCCCTTTCTTATCCATCTTCAGCTAAAGGTTTTGTCCAGACTTTCATCACCTTGAACTTCGATTATAAATATTCTTTGTTGGGCTTGGCCAAATGTAGTCCTACACACCAAACCTGCTGTGAGAGCTCTTGCACTGCCACATCCATTTTGCAGTACTTGAGACCTCCCTTGCCATATGCAGCGCCACAATACTTTGCCTTAATGTTAAGGGTTATCCTGTCATCTCATTATCTGTATTGAAACATCAGCTTCATCTCCAATCTTATTACTGCTTTTCACTGCCTACTCTTAAAACTTTGTGAATTTTGATGGTTTTCCCCATCTTGCCCTTCATTTCATTTAAGAGTCACATACCTGTTGTGTTATTTCCCTCAAAATCCTTTCTTAACCACTTTTTTCACAAAAGAGAAAAAACCCAGTGTCACACTTTGGGACGCAAAAGAATGAAGCAGGCATTAAGAAGGTCAGCAGGAAAGTTTTATATTTAATTTTCTGACTCTATCTTATATACAATTCTTTTAGAAGGCACAAGATTGGCTACATAGGTTGCTACTTCTTTGACCTCGTTGGTAAAGACCACCATCTGTCACTTTTTTCTTCTCAGAGAAGAAATATGCAAACAAAGAGATAATTTTAAAAAAAACACATTGTTTTCTTGAAGCTGCGTGAGAACAAAATGCAAACACTGAAAAACAGGCAAAGTTAGGGTGACAACCCAGCAGTTTCTAAATAAATAAATGCTTTGATTAATATTTTCCCCTGATTTTATCACAGTCCTTGATTTTTATGACTACATTTACTGTTTCTGATACTGGATTCAAGTCGGAATTCTCCTGATAGAGAGACACAGTTTGGTGCTCTTTCCTACTGCAATGCAAAAAGGTTTGGTCCATGAATCAGTCTTCAGTAGTCTGTTGAGAAAAGAACAAAACAAAACAAACTGAACAAAAAAAAAAAAAAAAAAAAAAAAAAAAAAAAAAAAAAAACCTACCAAAATTTAAAATGTATTTGTAATACAGTTGTGTTGTTCCTGTGCTTTAGTGTCACCCTTGTCCAGACTAGTATTTGTGTCTGTGAGTTGCCCAGTAAAGATTTCATCATGAGAGGAATATAATCAGATTGTGTGCCTCTAGATCCATGCTGACATGAGTAAAATTCTTATTAACACCCATGTCTGGGTGATACAGAAGGTAATATGACAAATATAAAAAAACGATTGCTAAAATGTATTCTTAAATGTAGGATCTTCTGTAAGATTTATCACCACAATGCACTAGAAATATTCTGTTGTCACTGTCATCTTCAAATATTTTTCTGTCATTTCTACAAAATGCATGTTCTGTGACTCTGATCCCTGCATGCTACTGCTGTTTAGACACCTAATAAGTCAATAGGAGTTGAGATAAATACCAAGGGACTATCAGTGGCTGTATTTGGCTGGAATTGTATTGAGGTCTCTGAAACTTTAGTTTTCACTCACTAAGGATCTACCAGACAGTCTGCAAAAACCAAGAGTTTCATTCTGGCTCCTTCACAAGTGTAGCCCTTCAAACAGAGTCTGGCAGTGGATTAATAATGTGACTCATGGATGTGACAATCGCTGGGACCTTGCTATAGTCATAACCAGACTGGAATGTGAGAGCTGTAAATCATAAAATTGTCTGAAAATACATGAAACCTTAGTGACCCGATGACAGAAAAAGAGTTTAAACTTGTGACGTCCTCCTTGCTTCTTTTATCAGGTTTATAAGATTTAAAGGGAAAGTTCAGGGTGAGGAGAAACTAGTGATGAGACAGGCTTTTATTTTTGCTATATGTAGACAATAATTTTAAGTGTATGTTGTTCATAAATCTTATTCACATCTGTATGGTTTCATACACTCATATTAAAATTCACAAGGTTTAAGAACTGTTGTACCCAGAGGGACCATAAAGTACATACACTTTTTTCGCATAAAAAATAGAATAAATCTCCAAGCTGGATTTTATCCAATTCATCTTTTTTTCATTTTATTTTATTTTTTGAGAGCTCAACATGCTTTAATTTTTATGAGAACTTACAGTCCATTGACACAAAAAGAGACACAGTTCACTGCAGGATAATAATTGGTGTGAGCGGGCACGAAGTGAGATGATGTGCTCCTAGTCAGTAAAACTGTAAAACATAAAAATAGTTACTTAGATAGCTTAGCAGCCTACTTATCAGTGTTTGGCATTGATTATGTGTTTCTTAATTCTGTGTTTTCAGTGTGTCCCTTCACTTTTCACATTATCTGAATCTTTTTAAGATGGATTTTTCTTCATGGAGTTCCTTTCTAACAATGGTCTTCTTTAAATGAAAATAGATTTTCATAACAACTAATTTTTTATAACTAAATATCCCGTTGAAATCATCCTGGGTGTGCTTGTGCTTGCTTTAAGTTGAGTAATTCAGCCCTGATCAATGGCTGCCCCAGTCCAAGGCAAATCCAAGAGCAGATCCACCCAGACAAACTTTCTTAAGCTCGGATCTTCTTCCTGGCCTTTCAGGTGCAGGGGAAAGGGACCACCAATTTATGACAATACTAGCAATAGTTCTTTTCTTTTTTAACATCAATCAGAACAGTTAATCTGCTGGCAAGCAAAGCAATTTTCTAAATGTTTGCTACATTTCTGGATACATAGAGAACTGTCATCAGAATAAAGTATCTCTTAAAAGATTTCCCAACTGCTAAAGCTCTTTGGGTATTAGATCACTTGATACTGTCAATAATAAAAACTTATCCCAGACTAGAGGATCTACCTGGATTTGAGGGCTGAGAAAAAGATTAGCTGATATCTTAAAGATAACTCTGGAAGGAAATTCCTATGAGATTTAGTCATATAAGAGCTCCATGGGGAAAGAGGGCTCAAGACACATATCTGCTTAGAACAAGAGATCCTGTTGTTTCCAAAATTAAATTACTTGCAAATCTCTGAGTGTTTCAGTTAGGAAAAAAAACCAAAACAAAACCCAAAGTCACTCATATCAGTCTCTTTATTACACCTAATTTTTTTTTAAAGTAGCAATAATTATTTACATGGTTTTAGTTTTCAAATTATCCATATATCTCTGCATAGCAGTCATAATTTCTTTAATATGAGAGGATACAAACTTTGTTCTTAAAAATCAATTTAATTTTAAACTCTGGGCTAACGAAATATTTTCTTTACTGTGAGTGGTGATGTAATGAAACAAGTTGCCCAGAGAAGATGGCAATGATGCCATCTCTTTAAGTGTTCAAGTCCATGTTGGATGGGGCTTTGAGCAACCTGGTCTAGTGGAAGGTGTCCTGCCTCTGGCAGCAGGGTTGGAATGAAATTATTTTTAAGGTCTTTTCCAACACAAAACATCCCATGATTCTATGGTTAACCTGCCATTTGGAAGTAGTAGGTTAAATTTATCTTTGAGTTAAATATAAGTTTGGATGAAAAGTTGACATTTGCCTAAGCAATTTATTAAAATAAAGTTTATTTTCAATATCATAGTGAATGAGGAATGGGGCCTGAAGGTGATAAGCTGTGTCTATTGCTTAGGCAATGTGTTAGAAAGTTTACAAGCTCCTATCCCCAGCAGGTTTACTTGCACTCAGTGCTACAAAACTTCTCCAAATAAATGAATGGAGCTCACTCTAAAGCTGTTTTGTGGGGAGAAACCACAAGGAGATTGAATTTATGTTTGACTTTCTAACACAGAAGAAATGAATGTTTCCAAAACAGTTTGGCTTCAAAAATTGCAGATGACCAAGCCATTAATGTGATTCTTTCACACTAAGTTGTGGCTAAATAGTGTCTGCCCTGGGAATTTCTTTGCATACAGCCAGGAAGGAAGATAAGCACTTTCAGGAGAAGCGGATTTTATAAAACCTGATTTCCTGTGAGTTTCATGCAGTTCTGTCCTGTGTGGTTTATAAAGTCTAACAGTAACATATGTGACTTCTCTGGAGATATTTTTATTCTTCAGTTGGGGGTAGTTTATCTTGGTATTCCTCCTCTACTCAGCTACCATGGTTTTAATAATACTTTGATGTCCTTCTGTCAGCTATGAGTAAAACTGAGTAATAAGATGTAAAATTCTTTGGAAGTACTGTGGAGAGCAGGATGGATAAAAAAAAAATTGCTATAAGGTACACCTTTAAGACAAGCACTTGCTCAGACACCTAAACTCTCCTGCCCCCATGTTTTCTCACAGAGGATAGGTACACTGCTAAAACACTATTTAAAACATATAGGCGCTTGTTCTGTGGGAAATTTCTGTTTTGATGAGCCTATACCACATAAGAAGTAATTACTAGGAATAAAATAAATAATCCATAGCTAATGATTAAAGATAGTAATTTTTAACACAGATTTCACACCTGTCCAGAACAGAGGTTTTGATACCCACTTTACCATAATTTTCAAGAAAATATTTTGTTATTATCTGCATCTATGCACGGAACTAAATATATCTAGACTAAATCTGTCATTCATGTCTGTACCTTGGCAATGGAATGATGTAATGTATACACACGTACAATCTGATGAATTTATGTGAATTTAATCTGAAAACTTAGAAATAGAATTGACTTCTTTTTTAGTGACTTCAGATATTCGAGAAATACAGGAACTTCAACATTCTTTATTAAAGTCCATGCAGAAACTAATTTCTCAGAGAGGCATTTATTTATTTCAGTGGGACCTAAAAAATTATCTTAATGCACTCTGAAATAAACTTTGATTACTTTTTTCTCTGAGAGAATTTAACCTACAGCTGATTGATACCAAGAGAGGCTGCAGGAGTCTATGGGGTCAGATTTCATGATTATGTTTGGAGAGTTCTGAATCCCTCATCACAATAATCTGTTTTGGCTTAGTGTTGACAAGCAGCATCATCTTGATTGTCACCAAAGCTGTTGCACAGTTCTTGAGCCTGGGAAGAGAAAAGAGTAGTGGTTTAAAACATATATTGCAATCACTTCTGTTGGAAGGTTAATGGCCTCTTCATTTGTTTTCACAAAATAAATACCAAGTTTCTTCAATTTCTAGTCTGCCCACTCAATCACATTCTAGCTAAAACACTGCAAAATTAGTTTCATGTGAGTGGAGTTACCTCTAGGGGATTAATTGCTCAAAACAGATGTAGGAGATCTCCCCGGCATGACTTGTTGTTGCTGTTCTGCATCAAAATCCTGTCAAGAGGAGCTGGCTGAGGTTGCCCTTTGTTGGGGATGCTCAGCTCTCAGCCTTTAGGCCCTGTGCACGTTAGAAGAATGACAGGAGACAGACAATGGCTGAAGGGAAACTTGACTGGTTTTTCACACTCTAGCAAATACCCAGATGATCACAGAACTGTCACTATTCACCTTCCTTAAGGCTAGAATTTATCCTTTGGCCTTGTTGACATCAGTGGGGTAAAAGCACATGGTGAGATATAGAAGTCTTACCTTTTTTTTTTTTTTTTTTCTTAGACTAAAGGAAAGGGAAAGTCACAGATTACATGTGAATACTTGTGATACTTGAGAGACAGATGAAATACGTAATTACTCACTTCTTTCCACCTCCTTTCCTATGCTGTGTCCTGTCCTGGAACCATTATTACGAAACAGATACACACTATAAAATTTTGTGTTATAGCTGAGTCTCTGCTGAGAATTGGGAGGTGACAGATGGAACAGGAAAAACAGTTCTTTCTTAATTAAATATTTAATTTAGGACAGAACTGAATATAGTTTTACAACTTTTATCTCTCTTGGAATAAAAGACCACTCAAAAAGGATATTTCAAAAGAATATTTTTCAGGTTTGTTTTTTTTTTCTTTTAATGAATCAAAAAATCAAGTATTCTCAAAGCCTTGTTCGTAACCTAAATTATGCACTTAAGTTCCTAAACTTTCCTTTAGCCAGTGTAACATGTACAGATACAATAATTAACATGTATAGATATATTGACTGGATATTTTTGAGAAACAAGAATGCATTTCTGTAAGAACACTTGATTAAGAAGGCTCATCCAAAGAATTTTAGCATCTTTCTTTTGTTCATTTGTAGGTCTTTGGTTTGTTATTTTTTTTTAATCTTTTCATTTGAGTGATAGCCTTCACTGTGCTTGTCAATAAGTTTGGAGAGTGATTTGGGAAGCACCCTAATTAGAAATAATTTTATATCTCACCATAGTCTTTTAAATATTAGTGATCATGAGGGTATTAACAATTTAGGCCCCGTCTTTAAAAAAGATCTGTTAGTTTAACAATATAAAACTAATCTTCTTCAAGCCAAAAGACCCTAGCTTCTCCCATTAGTTACAGCTGAATATCTCAGTGATGCAAATCATTGTATGTAATTATGATTTATATTGTAATGTGCCATCTCCATTCTTGCTCTTTAATGACCCAGTCCTTATAAATTAGCTCTAATAGTCTTCATTAAATTCAATCAATATTTCTACTTAGTGTGCAACATCTTTCATTTCTCTTCCATACATGCAACAAATCATTGTTTCACCAACTCTGTGTAGCAGAACATGTCTTAGATTATCTCCCTACCAAATTTAAAAGAGTTTTAATTCATATATATCCCAAGAAAAGCTAACGCTGTTACAATTAATGCTAAAATAAAAAATATTGGAAAGCCTTTGAAAAGTCCCTATTTCAGGTTTAAATCAATCTCTTATGTGAAAAAAGGAAATCTTTCTGGAAGATATTGTTCCTATTGTGCATCCTTTGCATCTTTTCTAAAGCATCTGGGTTTCATCCCTAAAGCAAGAAAATTAGAACAGCACTGCTTTTCCGTAACATCTCATTAGTTATTTCTAGATGAGCAGAAGACCTTACCACTGTCACTCACACACAGTCGTTTTGGGTTTTTTTCTTATTTGTTTGAACTGCTGTTTAGTGTTCAGAAGCTCCAGCTCCTGGGGGTAGGAAGTAAAAAAAAAAAACCAGAAAAGAAAAGAACCTTCTTTTCTCAAAACTTATGGCATTCCATTCAGATACCTAATGTCTCAAAATAATAATTAAAATTAAAAAAAAAATCTTAGACTGTGTAGCCAGTCCTAATGCTTGTTTTGCCCTTTTCTTATAAGCATACACGTTGGACTTCTATGCAATCTGAGTGAAGCTGCCAGTCACGTTATGATTTCTACATCAGAATTAGGAAGCCAGTGAGTAGACATGTAAATAAAGCACTTCCTTGAAAATTTCTGTACAGTGGATGTGAGTGCTAGAAAAAGGGCCAGCTGAAGACATTTTTTACCTCATTAAATGATATTTTGTATACTTTTTTCTTTTTTTTTTTTTGTTCTCTGTATCGTGACTTTTCTACTTCCTTCACCCATCTGTTTTTCATATAAAAGAGATCCACTATCTAATGCACTAAGTTATTTTATTTTACAAGAGTTTGAAGAAGTTTTCAGCTATGTTAATCCCTCTTGTTCGTGTCTGTCCTGCTTTTGTTCGGATCTAGTTTTCTTCTAATTTACTTTTTGAAGGAGTACTCATATGAAAATGAGTGGATTTGACTTGTAAAATATTTTCAGCACTTTTTAGAGTATCTCCAGCCAAATTCTGGTGTATTTTGCAGCCCACTAGGTGACCAGCTGGCTAGAAGCCTATGTTATACATTCGATAGCTGAAAGATACCCTTTGCCAGAAGCAGAAGTAGCATATTCATGTATATACCTTTACATGAGGATTTAGAGCTCTTCCTGCACTTCATGCATGCTGCAGACACTGTTTCAATCACCTTCTGCAAAATAAATTATCAGTGCTCTTTGTATTACCTCTGCTAGAGCATGTACCACTGTAGACATGCCTCCAAAAACACAGAGTGAAATGGCTGTGGCTGGACTCTGCACTCCCTAAATGAGGCAGCAGCAGCGTGTAAGGGAAGAGAGACAAATGCTGGTTTGCCCCTTGTGACTCCACAGGTTTGTGAAAGGCAAATGCCACTGCCCAGACCGGGCAGCCTGCACTTTATGGAATTTATTAACATGCCCCTTACTTTCTTTGTACATGATTAATAATTAGGGGTTAGAATATGCCACACTTTTAGTCAGTCAAATATTATTCATTCAGCTCCAGCCATCAGGCTTCAAGTCACTAAGGAAATACAGTGTAATGTAGTGTAGGGAGTTTAAATTTAATGATACACAAAAAGAAATAAATAGGAGAAAACAAATAAAAGAACACTAGCTACTGAGATTTTTGTATCCTGCAAGAATAGCCTAAAAAACCCAGGCCATTAAACTTTAAAAAAAAAAAAATAATAATATCAACTCAGGCTTGGTCTCCAGTCTGTTCTTAGCTTTTCCATATAATTCCTCTTGCATAATAAAATAAAAATAGTAACAATTTTAAACAGAGTTTATTCTGGTGAGAGGGTGTTTATTAGGCAGATTTGTTGTTGCGGGACAGTATATATATTTTTTTAATCTTTAGTTTCCTGGAGAAAACGAACCATATCTTTTTCTAGGACAAATCAAGCCATTTTTGAATGCGCCACAGCCTTGATTACTTTGTTTTATTGAGGACATGGGCTGTAGAAGAAATCCAGAAGGTTGTAATAATGCCTTGTATATTTTATTCTTAGGCAAGCACTAGTCAATACTAAAATAGAAAAGATTTAATGTACACACATTTCCTTGGCAATTCTGGGGGTTAAGAGCAGTCTGCATTTCCTGGCAGTCTTAGGGCAAAGAAGCTTCTATTATTCTTCTAAAAGGACATGGCTTAAAACACTGACAAAATTATGAGTTGAAATTCTAAAACCCATGTTGTGCAGGAGTTTAGACTAGACAAGAACACTGCTTTCCACCTTAAATAATACATACTTGAGGCAAATATGGCTTGTATTACACAACTCTGCTCACATCAGGAAGATTATGAAGCTCAAAGATTGAGCTAAACTGGAGAAGATGCAACAATACAGGCTGTTCAAGGTCTCCTACATCTGCATGAGGATGGCAGTCCAATCCGTGTTCATGCATGAACATAAATATGAAAACTACCACAGACTGACGGCATACAGCAGAAATTAAAAATTAAAGATGTGCTCATGCTCAGCAAAAAAAAAATCACAGAAACAAAGTTTTGAGATCACACTTCATCGGAGTGCAGTGTCACAGTAATGGGCATTGTCCTGTCATGAGGGTGGGAGGTCTTAGATGCAACACCCTAAGGACAGAGTTTGTCTGTCTCCTGTTCCTGAGACCTTCTGGATGACAGCAATGCTCATGGGAGAGAGCAGGCATGCTCTGAGAGGCACAGAGGTGCTTCCACCTCTGAGGGACCTGCATGGGGACCAGAACACATGCTAGCACTGGTTTCTAGCATAATACTGACATGAAACAAAACTGGCCTTATTTACCTTTAGGAAATGATCAGTAATACCAGCACCAGCTTGGATGCCAATTTTAGCACTCCACTTGTGGAAAGTGCCTGGAGGAATATCACCATACATATCCAAACCACAAAATATTTAGTGTTGTTTTTAAGAAAGATTCTTTCCTTGAGTTATCCTGGTTTAGAGGTGACATTACTACAGTAGTTGGAATTAGTGTGGGGGGGGGGGGGGGTAAAGGAAAATAGTTGCAGAAGACCTTGTGCAGATTGAGTATATGAAACTCAGATTAAAAAAAATAGAATAAAATTTATCAACTTTAATCTTAAATGCCATATATAACCATAGCAAAAAATATATTTCATTGCCCTAAGTTTCCTTCAAATTTTATGAATATGATAAAAGAAGTGACACAATTTAAACTTGAGCAGAAAAGGTGGAAATCCATGACAGCTGAGCTCACGTGAATGCTTGGTGTCTTCTTCAGGCTGCACTGAGAACCCAAGAGCCTGAAGCAGGACTTGCTGTGTGTGAAATCATTGATAGACAGCAACCAATGCCTGGCTGTGGTGAAATAAAAGATGTACTTATGTCATGTGAAATTAAAGACAGTGAATGGTAGCTTCTGATGTCTTAAATAAAGAAGCACTAAGTATAATGAAATCTTGTTACCTTTATAATCCAAGCAACTGAAAAGGACCATTATTGGAATAATGTGTTGTGTTCAAGTACAAGAAGATATTAATAAAGTAAAAAGCGTACACTCAAATATTATGTATGTAATTCATTGCACAGCTAACTCCCTGAGCTAATATTAAATTATTTTTTTTACTCTTGAGGAATTTTCGGGGGTTTAAGTGCTTCTTTTACTTCAAAGCATAAATTGACCAATTTCTTTTGTTCTCTGTCACTACTCCCTCTCTTCCCCCCCTTAACCGGATCAGAAGTGTCTGTTGTCTGGGCACTAGCTCAGAACAGAGAAAACCCACAGTCAGGTCCCTGCAGAGGGAGTGTTGATACATCATTAATCTATCACTTTAGCTGATGAAAATGAACCACAGAAAGTGGCAAAGAACAAATGCTCTGTGTATAAGAGAGATTGTTCCACAAGTGTTCTTGTACAGAGTGAACACTAAAGCTATCTCAGACTAAGCTAACAGCGTAAATCACTGTTATCTTCTGAAGAGGATTGTGTGTGAGAATAATTGCTTATTCTCTGGTCCAAAGGAAGAACAAGAGAAGGATTCAAGAGATAAACCAGTGTGGGCTGTGCAAGGCACAGACTGAAATGCCCCTGCATTTGACAACTTGGCTCAACTGGATCCACTTTTTTTATATTTCTTTTCCACTACAACTTTCCTCTTTATACCAGAGAGATATTTTTAGGAAATTATTTTGGAAAAAAACCCAAAAAAACCCAAAAACAACAAAACAAAACAAAACAACAAAAAACCCCTAACCAACCAAACAAAAAAAACCCCAAGTCACCTAATTTCTAAATTCTAACTTGTTTAATTCCTACAAGATTATGTTTCCTTCTAAAAGGACTTCTGCTGAAAACTTTCTTATCACATATATCCCAGTCTGTGAATTACAGAAGCTCAGACTTTGTAACTTATTTTTCTGGATTCATCAAAAAAATGGTGACTCAAACTGTGTAAGCAGGATGTCATTCACAACCAAAGAAAACACAAAGAATCACATCTACTGAGCTCTTTTCTTCCTCTACTTCTGTAATGCAAAGGAGAGCACCTGTTTGGGTAGTGGGTAGAGTTATTTGTTCTGGGTCAGTCTTCATAATGTTTCTTGGTTTACTTATTTTCTGACATCCTTTATGCTGCTGCTGCTGTGTGGTTGGAATACAAAATGATTCTTCAGCTGGAAAACATTTCAAAATAATCTGTGACTCAAATACATACTACTCAAAATTTCTTAATTAAAGATTATGGGAGGATGCTCTGGTTTTTTGGGGCTCTTGGGAAGCTAAGGCTCTTGGTGGATGGCCTTTGAGTCTGTTATTTTTTATTGATTTTTTTAAAATATCAAAATTTTGGCCTGTTTGACTGTTGAGCTATTGATTTCAGCATATGTTGTACCCGGCATGAAACAAACACAATAAGAAGAGATTGAAGTATTTTCATCTGCTTAGATAATGTATTGGTGATTGAATGAGAAAGAAAAAAAAAAAAAAAAAAAAAGAAAGAAAGAAAAAAAAAAGTAATTTTATCCAGATATTTGGGAACTACAACATAATTTTAATGCAGTCATAGGAAAATCACTGTAAAATTGTATTGGTTTGTTGCTACTGGCTTAATATAAGATTCAAAGCAATCTTCTTTGATTTCCTTGTCAACTGCAATGTCTTGGACAATTTTGAAAAGTGTCCTTTTTATTAAGTACTCACAGGAGACATTTATAGACCTGCTTTTACGTTCACAAATCATATTGAACTGGAATTGTTTGGTGATTCTGGGAAAGGCAATATGCCTCTAAACCAAAATCTCTATAATTCCTGTCTTGCCTCCGTTATTGAAACTTTGTGTACTGTTCTGCTGGAGGGTAGTAAAACCAGATTTCTGCAACAACAGCTGCTTCTTTTATCTGAAAATTTATGGCTTGCCTGTAGTACTTGTAAGTTTTCAGGAGTGATTCACAATTCATGTCAAAATTGTTGGACCAAAGAGAACATGAGTAATTGAACCACGTCCTTGGTAAATTAATTTCCTCTGTATGAATAAGGTAGGGGGTTTTTTTGGAGGAAAATTTGCCTATACTTGGAATGTAATTCTCATACACAAAAACAGTGTTCTTAAACCTACATCTGATGATCTTTTCTACTCTCTGTTGAACTAAACCCTTTTTGAAATTTGATTTCATTAGCAATTTCTCTTGAAAATATTGCAACATTCCATTATTTGTCTAGCTATTAAAAGAGCTGAATGCAGAGAAGAGAAGACAGTGTCTTTTACTGAAAATTTACTTAAAAATAAAGGGTCAATTAAGATCTGCCTTACGCTTCTGGTAGATCTCCCAGTACTTTGTATCTGAATGGAAAGAAGGACAGGCACACAAGCTGGACCTTGGTCATGAAACATAGAGCAGCAAAATTACCAATTTTCTTTGCACATTACTTTAACAGAAATATAAAGTCAGCAGACTTTAAGACAAGCTCAGCTGGGGAGAAGGAAACATCCTGAAGAGGTACTGAAGGGTTACATTTACAGTGTTTGTATCACCATCAGTCTGTTCAGAGATACTAACAGAACCCCATCGTATCTTTAAATAAGAGCAGGACTTACTCCTGAATTTGTTATCAAAGACTGTAAAAGTATTTGATGGGGTTTTTAATGGGACTGTTAAATAAAATTCTATTTTTTCATGCAATTACTCTATTTAGGAATTCTTTTTCTAATATTTTGAAACCAAATAAAATACTAGTTTAATTTTAAACATGAAGAAAATCTTATGGGTCTGACTGCCATAGTGTAAGAAAAAATGATAAAATTCTACATATGGGATTTATGGGGACTTTACATTCATTCCTAACCAGAGAATGGTATTGAAGCATAAGTAAAGTTATTAAAGCATTGGTGGTTTTAACATTTGGCCCAACTTCTGTTGGTTATTTATGTGGTTTATAATAAAATTATATGCGTATATCCTACTAAATTTTTTTTTGTTTAAGGATTTGGTAAGTTCAGCGTCTAGAAAAAAAAAAAAGATGCTAATTTGTACCATCCTATTTTGGTTATAAAAAATTAAGCATTCAGGATTTTTTCTCTTTTTAGTGGTGCTTTCTGAAAAAGAGAGATTGAGAAACTTATACCAGCACACCCTACATTTCTACAGGCCCAAAACCAATTTTAGATACCAGTAAGAAGATGACCACTGACATTAGTAGGAGTGACATGCAGAACAGAGCTTGATTGCATCCCCATAAATTATGTGGCAGGAAGAACATGCCAGATTTGTGCACAAAAATTTAAACATATATCCTTAACTACATGAGCTGAGAACAGTTTCCAGATTTTAAAGGAATCTTTCTTATTATAGAGGTAGTTTTTTGCCACCTTCCTCTACTTAATAAATTAGAACTCTAATGGGAGACAAAAATTGCCCAGAAGTCCAGTCAACACCACACAATGCCTCTGAGCCTGTGAATTTTTCATTCCTGGATGTATGGTGTCTCAACTGTGACAAGAAAAATAGTCAGTGTACATTTTTTATCTGCTATTCTGCTTATGTGAGAGATACCCACAGGGATGTATTGCAATGAGACACGAGAAGGGACAGTATCTTAGAGCTCTGACTTTTTATGCACTGCTCTAACCACTGTTGGGGAATGGATAAAACCAGAGTTTTTAAAGAGAAAAAAAATGTTTAACAAAAACACATTAATCTGTTTCAGACTCTGAACTTTCATAACACAAGGGTGCCTAAACTGGAGAAAGTGCCAGATACAGCCCTTTGCAGCATTCAATGTTGTCTAGTTTGGGCACCATGTGCACCACTTGTAGACTATGTTGTGGCAAACCTTGCTCTCATGCAATCCATGAGAAGAGTATAAAACAGATGTATAAACAGGCCTCACCATGAGATCTGATCCCAGGCGCAACAGGCTTTTACCTTGTGGCCTGCAACTTGGGTCCTACAAACTGTGCCTTAAATCCACATTTCATTTTGAACCTGGCCTTAAGTCTGATCTTAAGCATTTGAAGGGCTAGATACAATATCATCTGAAAATTAACAGCAGAAGTCAGATTAGATGACATCAAGAAGGGCAAAAAAAGTAGTAATAAATTTATTTATCATGAATAAATAACACCTTGTTCTAGTGTTATATAACCTTATAACCCCTGTTATATATGTTCATAAAAACACTCTGTTTCCCACTCTGATCATCTGAAAACAATGGCAAAGAAAAGAAATATCTAAGATGTGTCTGGATTATGTAACCAGCCTTCTGTGCCAACCCTTCAGAGAGCAGAAATCAGTGTGACTTCCGTAGATCTCTAATTTCTTACAGGGGTTAAGTATATAACTTGCTGGTTTTACCCCAAAATAACAGATATTCTATAAAAATAAATTTACACTCTTGAAAACATAGCAGACTGTGATTTTGTTTATTTAATCTGAAGCAATTTAACAAGCTGACCCAAAGAAAAGTATTTCAAATACCATGACTTGTAAATGACGGTTGTTGAGGTTTTTTAAAGAATCAGTAAGACAGATGGTGTGTTAGATTAACCTGAGCTAGGAAAATAGAGACATAGCCAAAATTAAAGACAAAGAGTAATATCTGTGCAAGGAAACATGCTGAAAACAAACTAAGTTTGACCTCTGGTAATGCTAGCAGCTGGGCTATACATGAATGTGATGTCAGACCTATTCTCTTTAAATTGTTTTTTAAGGGTCCATTTTGTTGGACTCTTCCTGATAAATTGAGTCTTGGGTGAGTTTGCTGTTATTTTTTATTTTATTTTATTTTTTTTTAATTTTTTTTTATTTTTTTATTTTTTTTTTTTTTTTCTCTAAGGAAAACCTTCTGACCAATCTATTGAGAAGCAAAATGAGAGTTCATCCTGTGGTCTGTTGCTGTATAAATTTTCATAAGAAATTCATGCTAGGCCCAAAATGCTGAAGTAGTGAACTAGCACTTTTTCTGTGGATTGCAGTCTTGCAGTAAAATCTTCTCAGCCAGCCATTTCAAACTAAGTTTTTCTTTCTATGGTACAATTTTGTATATATTTTGTCTCCATGTTAGAGGTTTTTTGTCAATACTGCAGCCTGTTCTCAATCACTGGCTGCTACCTTGGGCTGCATTTCCCTGCTCCTTTTATGTGACATGTTGTGAAGAGAGATAAGGAATAACTTTTGTCTCTGGTGTTTCAGTTTGGGGTTCTTTTTGCTGGAGGCAGCGTTTATTTCAGTGTGACTCTGGGGTATGATAAATCACAAGCATAGATGAGCAGACAGAAGTCTTTTAAAATGGTCACTTCTGCAGGAAAAAATGTATGTGCTATTGCACTCTTGTAGATCTTGGAGCAACATGCTATCAAAAAGTCAGTGAGAAATGGTCTTGATGAGAGAGATTAATTAATAAGAAAAGAGTATCAGGGTTTTATCTAACAGAGGAGATTTGGTGAGGATGGAGCTGCAGTGCTAAGACAGGAGCACTCAGATGAGATGCTCTCAGATTGTGTCTCCCATCCAAAACCCTAAGGTAGACACAGGTATTTCATGCACATTGAAAACAATAATTGAAATCTGATTGAGAATTCACTCTGGTCTAAGAGTGAATAACTTTTCTCTAGATATTAATCGAGTTCCCATTCAAATCTAATATCATGCCTCTCTGTAAAAAATTATTCTTTAAAAAAATCTCCCTTTTTGTGTGTATTTACAACAATGCATCAGCTTTACACCATCTTTAAATGAATATGACAGAGCTCAAATATGATGTAGCATTCTCACACCTCATGAATTTTCTTGAGATGGTGCAGCATTTTTAATCTTGAATTGCAAGAGTTTAAGGACATGGCAATAAAATAAATTCTCTTACTGTGTTTCAACACTGTCATGCAACATAAATGTCTTAATAAAAATAAATACTAGAAAGTATTGCTATAAAGTGGGATGAAGAAATGTGCTAATCTATTTCTTTTGAAAATAATCAAGGCAGTATTCAAGACAGCTCCCATAGTATGGAAAATCTGTGAGGCAGGGACCTCCATCCTAGATACTGCATATGAACTAGAAAAAAGTGCATTTTAATTGTATAGTTTAATAGTTTTACAGCACCTTTCATCTTCTGCCAGAAGACTTTTAAAACTGGTATAAAAGACATGTAAGATTGGATGCTTTTGGCATCAATATTTAGGACTCCTGGATTATGTTTCTGCAGCTGGACAGCCAGGGACAAATCATTTTTCTGATCAGGGCTTTTACGACCCCAATAAAGTTGATTAATAATAACACTCCAGTTCTTTGCAAAATGATAAATATACATTGACAAAACATGAAGTCTAATATCTAGGTTATTATTTATTTATTTTCTGCCTCAACATGCCCTTGATATCAAAGCACCCTTAAATTCTTCTAAAGAACAGAGCTTGAAAGGAATTGAAAGATGTCAGTGGAAGTTTCAATGAGTCCTGAGAGAGGTGAAACATTTTTTTCTTGAGCACAGTTTTCTAATGCTGACTAAATTACTTCAGTGAGCAAAAATTTAGGTTTAACCTAAAGATAGAATCTCCAACGCTGCATGTTTCTCAATCCCTTTGGGTTACAGTTCCTCTTTTACTGAAAGATTTTCCTTAGGAAAGTAGTTTATTGTCATTACTCAGAGGTAAGATGATTCATGATCATATACTCCATTTTCCAGAGGAATTTTGCCTTTATGCAGTAACTAGGTAGTTCACTGGATGTTTTCTAGTGTTGTTTAATACCCTCATTCAAATTTTGATCAAGATCTATTTTATTAATAAGTCACAGCTGTTTTCTATCAATGTATTTGTTAAAGATTAACTCTCAACCATATATATAGATATTCTCTCACAGTGACCCACCAAGAGATCATGGTCAATGCCTCCTTAAAGTATTTAAAAAAAAAAAAAAAAAAAAAAAAAAAAAAAAAAAAAAAAAAAAAAAAAAAAAAGACAAATGCTTAAATAAAGAAAATGCTAGTTTTCAACTTCTTGCTGAAGATAGGAAGAAATCAGTCTTGAAGCTCATCTAGGAGTCATAAGAGTGGTTTGGAGACTTTCCCACTGCAGTAATTTACAGATTACACAGAACTATGGCATAGCCGCTGGTGCCTTGGGAAGGTTGACCTGGAACAGAGGCTGGCAGAGCTAAGAGAATAAAGCAGACATTTACTAAAAGGCCTTAAAGGATACACCTTGGGCAGGACAAGAGCCTGGCTAGGGCTACACCCAGGATGGACACAAAATGGTCACAAAATGGATGAGTGGTCATGAGGTTTCACACTTTTACAAGTTTTGGTCCATTTGCATATTGGGGTTAATTGTTCAATTACAGCTTCAGGGTATGAAGTCCCATCCTCCTTATTTTCTCTCTTCAATACACTGTTGTTTATGTTTTTGGACCTGAAACTTGTAATGGTTGTCCTTGATCTCCATCTGGAAAAGGACTATTTTGTCTACCTACTCTGTGAAGAAAGCTTACTAACACTGAATGTGAGGCTCAGAAATACATCCCTAGGCAGCACAGAATTTGAAAACATTAAAGCTAAAACTTAAAACATCAATACCAGGAAGGATCCTGAATTATCCAGCTTTGCAAAGCCTAGATGTGACAGCACTGAGACAACACCCCATATTCTGCACTTAAACAGAGATCCCAAAGAACTGCTGTGTGTCTGTGTACCTGACCATGCTCCAGCATACATCAGATTGTCATTGAGAATAAGAAAAGCCTGTACTAATTACCATTTTCCCAAGTTATGTTTAGCCATCTTGTATCCTCAAAAGGTAGCATGTGGATCCACTTTCAAACTCCTTCAATGGAGTAATAAAACTCCCTGCTTTTAGTTTACATTTGTAGAACTCTTACACTTATTATTAAAAAATAAAATTAAAAAATCTTGCTAGCTCAGTTGGAAGAGTTTGTGGTTTTTTTAGAGAAAGGTAAGGTCTGCATCATCCTGTTCATTCTTAGCAAATGCATTGTCTTGTAGTCAACATCTTTACAACTCAATTTAAAAATAGTTCTGTTAAAATGCTTTAAATGTCATTGTGCTTTCCACGTCTCCTATATTTTTGAGCTTCAAACCTTCTAAAATATCTCTTATTTGAACCTGTTAGATCAATTATTTGTTTTACATGTCTGTACAGGTTTTGTGATACAGACTGCTTAATCACCTCTTTTGCCGTAGTTCTTAACATTTTTGTATTGTCTTTGGTGAACAGGCTGGTATTTTATTTAATTTCCCTATTCCGTATCAGTATCTAAACACATTATAGAGTGTTATAAACGACCATCTTTTCCTAAGCATAGGCTTGGATACAAAATATTGTACCTTACATGCTTCTTATCTTTGCAGGAAATTTTGGAACTGGTATCTATCATGTATTTGCCCAATAATGATCTTGCAGAGACACAAAAGATACCTGCTATTTTTTAATAGTCTTTTCTACAGTCAGAGGTCTTTTTCTAATGCTGACATTGTACCAGAACAGAAGTGAACACATTACAAGACTTTTAAAATATTGTTCATCTCCTCCTACCTCTAAAACTTTCACTGTTGATCCCTGCTCTGAGAAATGAGTCAGATATAATTTAATTTAATAGGAACTATACCTTAAGCCTCTCATTCCTAGAAACTCTCACTTCATTCCATTTTTCATATTCAAATCACAGAAATATTTAAAATCTCCACTCTTTTTTTTTATTTATTTTTTTTTTTAAATTGTGGTTCACAGGTCTCTGATATTTTCCCATTCCAAAAGTGTATCTTATACACAATGCTGAGAAACATATTATTTTCATTCTTTTCAGGAGTTGCATTGGCTCATCATATCTTATTTCATTAGTTACAGTACACTATGACAGCATATATGAAATCAGCAGATGTGACAAAACTTTTAACTCTCCATTTATCCTCTGAAAACCAAATTCTGAAAGCTGGTTAATTTTTCAAGATTCCTGAAATATCTTATTTGATTTAGAGTATGTGTATCCATCTGAATACATGGAAAATCAGTTACCATAAATGTAACCTGCTTATCTGATACATTCTTGCCCCCATCGGGTTTTTTTATTTCACTGTGGCTGTTATTTGGACTACTTATTTAAACACACTGAAGATGGGGATAAATACAGAGAAAGTATTGTGAAAGTCTGTTTCAACACGTATGTGGGTCAAATGAAACTGAAACTCATTAGTGACCCTGATTCCACCATAAAAATCATGACAACTTTGTAAAATATACATTTAACTTATGTTATGACATTCATGTCTAGAAAAGGGGATTTGATCAGTTAATATGAAAACTACCAGGGTAGTTCCATTAATCAGATTTTTTGTTTCCTGTACAGATATGAATGTAAACAGTTGAGGAAGTGTGAGTTTGGGAAATGTGTTTATTATGTTATCCTTTTAACCTCATGAACTGTTGAGTGTATTTAATATAGAATTGCATCACTCTTTCCAGACAAGGCCCTGTATAGATTGCATTCCAGAGAAATCACATGAATAAAGTAAGAGGAAGTAATCAATAAATAAACCAAGAAAATCTACATAAAAGGATTCTTGCTCATTTTTATTTTCCCCTAGGGTGGTACATCACTGCTGTCCTACAGCAGGGTCAGGTACATTGCCCAGGGGAATGAACAGTGGCTCAAGAGCACTGTGAAATTTGGATGGGGGCTAGAGGGTAATTGCAGCTACAGAGAGGACAGTGCTGGGCTGAATGGCCAATGCATCTGCCCAGTGGCCCAGCCCTGTGAGCAGGAGTAAACTATAGACTTCCCATTATCACAGTCATGAACCTCGCCAGGAGGCAGGACATTAAACTTTCAAACCTCCCCAGGCACGAATGAGTTTTAACCATCTCTTTTTCTTCTGGTTATGGTCTTTAACTAGCTAAGCAGCAAAATCTTCTGTTGAGCAGGGAAGTACATACTGCATTAAACCTACTTTAGAAGAGGCAGTAAATGTATTTAAGAAGACTCAGAAGAGGTAAGAGGGTGTGCTGGACTCTGGGGTTTTGCAGAACTTGACAGCTCTGATCTATCCCCTACTTCACTCATGTGCTTTGAGAAGGGACAAAGCATGCAGTCAGAGGAAAAGGACTGCATAAAGAGATCTCTTGATATACTCTGATATAAGAGAGATCACATCTGGGCCTTGCCCATCTAAGCTGGAATGTTCTCACCTATGGCTTTTATACAGAAAAAATTTACATGTAATCTTAAAGCATTTCCTGATTCTTCTATAAATTACTTAACAGTAAGGCTTTTTTTGAACCTTAAGTTGTTTCCATTGCAGTTCCATTGCAATTTCCAATTGCAAACAATTCAACAGTGAGCACAGTGTAAGTACAATCAAAAGTTTATCTGGCTGTGGTTTCCCCTGAAGCAAAGATGAGCTGCCAGGTCACTGCTGCCACCACTGATCCCCCCTGGCTTGGCCCCCTGAGTAAGTGGTGGCTCAGTGGAAACGGAAGCAACATCAAGACATTTCTTACTTCCTAGTGGGAGGCCACAAGTGTCACCCCCACAGAACCAGGATGGCTACTGAACTCACCATCAGTTTTTTTGGTGTCACAATATCTTGATGGCTGCTACCTGTTCAGGATTTGGTGGCTTTTTCCAACCTATGAAAAGACATGACCTGTTGTAATACTTCTGAGTGTAATGCTTCATCCTCACTGAAATCACAGGTGACGTGGGTGCACTATTATTCTACATTCAGTAATTTACTTTTCCTTATAAATTAACCTCATTATGTAGGAACGTAAGCTGTTTTAGGATAAATTGTGACTAACAGACTGCTCTGTTTCTCTTTAGAGTTAGCACAAAATAAACTACAGTGAACAAATTCATGATCTTCATCTTTCACTTGGCAGATGCTCTCCATGCTATGTGAAAAGTGATTCAGCAAACTGGTCATGGAGGGCAAACCTCAGAGTAATTTTACTTGCAATCTTTGTTCTGAAGTTTATTATACACAAAGTAAGAACAGGCAAAATTGTTTTATCACTTTATTCATACACCACACTTCGGCAATTTAGATAGCTATCTCAGTATGGAGAGCATTTTTGTCTGTTTAGTCAAGCCGGAAAAGAAGATGGATGAAGACATGGAAAATGAAAAAGAAATAAAAGCCAAAAGGGGAAGTGTGAAATAGGTCAGAATTTTAAAGAATGAGTGTATATACAGTGCATATAATGCATAAAAATTGTGGATAGCTGATAACTTCTGGTAAAGGATTATATGCACTTCATTTAGGAAATCTCTTAAATCAGCCAATATCTACAATGTTTCCAGGCCAGATAAGGCTGTCAGAACTGACATCCAGGGCTGAAGCAAAGTCCAGAGCCTTCTACCAATAACTTATTTCTCAGATCATCAGCAATCTACTTCTCAGGCAAAAGTTAACCTAAAGTGAGACAAACATAAGCTAATTTTTTGTTTTGTTTTGTTTTGTTTTTTTGGTTTTTTTTGGGTTTTTTTTTGTAATGGAGATCCTACCTACTTTCAGCATTGTAGGAAATCCTGAGCTAGACAGTTCATCCAGGCATGATACACACACATACCTATACATCACAGGATGAATCTACGCCAGATGAATTTCTCAGCTCATTTTTAAACTCACATGCAATTGTGGTCAGAAACCTTCAGAAATGCATCCTATGAGTTAATTATTTGCATCATGAAAATGTACTTCTTTCAAATCTTCTACATTATAATCCTGAGGAATTAGAACTTCTCTCTATAACTACTGCCCAGTACAGATCGTGACTTTACAAACCCCTGTAATCTCTACAGTCCACTCCTTTCATAGGTGGAATTTCATCTCTGGATTCCAAAGCTTTTAACAGCCCTTCATGGATTATGCAAATCTATGGTTTGGAAATCTTTATTTAATCAATTTGCACTAATTGAATGCCTGACTCATCGGCTTAATTAAATGGAAACATCTTCCATGAATCACAATATTTGTTTGCAGGAGTGAAAAAATGGTCCCAAGTGTGTGGAGAAGTTTCTTTGTGTATATACAAATTTTATTCAGAGAATGGAGTGTGGCTGCACTAACTTGATTAGTACTGATGGTTATGTAACTCGTATGGATGGTAAGGAAACATCATACATCAACAGAATTAGATCAATATGTATTTATTTGTGTCTCAGTCCGCAAAAACTGTGAGATAACTTGAGAATGCCCTAAGCACAGAGTCCTCTTTTCTGTAAGAACTGCTTATGATTCTTATTCATTCAACGCCAAGCTGCTGTATTTTACTAAATGCTCAATTAAACCCACAAGAACCACTAGATGGCATTTGTTAGCTGCAAATGAGCTAAATCCCACTAGCTCAGAAGGAGGGCTGGAGGAAAAGGAAAAGGATTTGTCTACTAATAAGAGTCATGTGGATGGTTTTAGGTGAACAATACTGTGATTTAGACAAGGGCAAAAAGTATGAATTAGGGCTAAAATTAAATCCAGAACATCAGAGACACAAAAGAGAAGAGTCTTGTGGAAGAGATAAGCACAGCTAGTCCAAAAGCAAAATTTGTGGCAAGGAAAAGAATATGTCTGAGCCTGACTGACAAACAAGCAAAAACTTCCCAGTGGTTCTCACAGGTAAGAGTTACTTCACTTTCCTGTCACAGAACTTGCATTCCTTCTTGTCCAAACAGCTCAAAGCCCTGCCCTTATCTCCTGTGGCCCTTCATTCCACCAGGATCCTAACCCACTCCCTGGGATCTTGGTCCCAGTCTCCCCCAGTAGAGCAATGTCTCTGCAGCTGCAATCCAGAGCTCCCATCTGAGGAATCTGAACTCCACCAGCCACTGACCATTGCAGCCATGCCCATCTCTGGACACCTGCCCTGCCCATTTGGGCCCTAGCTCACTGACCTGCCACCCTGGCTGGGCTCTGCGATGTCCCTGTCCCCACAGCCCTGCCCACTTCTTCCAGGCTCTGTCCAACCCCAGATCCCCGTGCCAGATCTTACCGTGCCCCACACGCAGGATGATATCCCAGCCAGGCACTACTCTGTTGAGTTGTTCTGTGCAATTAAGGTTCTTGAAACAAAATAACAGAAACGGTTGCAAAATACATGCTTTTCCTATTAAAAGAAACTGTAAGAAAACATCTGAGGCTATTCATAACAAACCTCAGTTGGAACCTGAAAAAAAATTGCTTAAAAACCTCCCTTTGGAGTTTATAGAAGTGGGGGTTGCCCCTTTTCCGGCTTTTGCAACCCAGTGCCTCCCCATCCTGCAGTCCAGACTGTTGGGGTGCAGTACAGGGTCTGACCTGGACATATGACGCAAAGCACTGGAGGGCATTCCAAGTCTCTGTTTTGCTTTGTTTTGTTTTCAGCTAAAGGCTTTTCAGCTGTCAGGTGTTCTCTTTTTCCAACAAAAATAAAAGATTAAATTGTCTGCAGAAAGCAGGCACCTTCCAAAAAATGTCCTTCTAAAGAAAACCCAATATCCTGCTGGAAAACAGCTTCAGTGAAAAACAACCAACAAGAGCTTTGTGTGGTTTTGTCCCAAGGCCAGCTGCTTCCCTTTAAAACTTAACCGGCTTTTAGAGATCCACTTGCTGCTTCAGTGTAAGAGAAGGGAAAAAACAGAGATCATGTTCCAGTGGTCACTGAAAGGAGAGGGTCAAATGTGAACATCTAATAATAGATCAAGCATCTCTCTGTTTAATTGAGGAGACTGAGTTGTGCCTACCAGACAGTTTGAACTGCTATTCTACTCTGGACATTTTGTGAAGAATTTTGCAGAACCATAATGGTATTTGTACATCAACAGCTTATAATACTAACACAAATATATAACTTAAGCTGGAAATAATATACTTAAGCTGGAAATAATAGCCAGAGCCTGTTGCAAACCATTCCAGTGTATTAAAATTATGTCACTGTTATCATCTGTAAAAAAGAGCTTATATTCGATTTATATTGACAGTTTCTTTTCAAGCTGAAGTGGTCAAGAGCAGAATATTTTTGGGTTTGGGTTATGAATGTTGTGTATTCTCTGATGATCAACAAGTTTGATACTCCAATATATGTATTAAAATAGTTTTGCAATCATAGACATAGCTGCACACCTGTTATTAAACTCAAAAAGAAACAATAATATAACAACTGAGCTCTTCATAGATTTGGAAATGAGATATTAATTTTCGTAATCAATTATTGTTCTGTATTGTATTTTATTTAGCTATTTAGAGGGGAAGAGAACAAAAGTTTTAATTTTAAAGTCAACCCTGCTAATGTTTCCAAATGGATTTTGTGTAATTCTTCCTGCAAATACAAAATTTACCAAACCAAAGTTCCTGATGGGTTAAAATTCCACATAAAGACCTGCTGATGAAAGATTTGCATAAAAATTACCTCATCATATTTAAGCTTAACTGAGTCTCAATCATGGGACTATATACATAGAAAAAAATTAAATAGAAATATCTTTGCCCCATATTTGCAGATAGAAAAAAAAAATAGGGGAAGAGGCAATTGAATCAAACACTGGGTCAAAACGGAAATAATTTTTGTGGACTTTGTTTATTGCTCAGACAGTATTGCTTAGCCAGTTCTTAGCAAGAACAATAAAATAGCTTAAGTGTTGGAATATTTTGAAGAGACTTACTAAAACTAAAGGCACAGATTTGGTCCAGTGGCTCTGGTATTTTCACACCTGTGCTATGAATTTTCAAGTGTCTGAAATTTAATACTCTTGTCACCTTCACAGAAGGAACCAAAACTATCCAGTAACCACATTGAATGTTCCCAGAGTCCAGGAGGTCCCTCCTGCAGCTTCTGAGAGGGGAAAAAAAGAAAAAGAAAAAGAAAAAGAAAAAGAAAAAGAAAAAGAAAAAGAAAAAGAAAAAGAAAAAGAAAAAGAAAAAGAAAAAGAAAAAGAAAAAGAAAAAGAAAAAGAAAAAGAAAAAGAAAAAAAAGAAAAAAAGCCAGACCAAATTCATTCCTGGTCCACTGGTGGCATCTGGTGGCTGCACAGCAAACCTTCAGCGTGTGCCATGTGGAATTTGCATGGCAGGTTTAGGGCAGGTGAGCCCTGCCCTCCTGTGCGGGAGGAGGAATTCTGCCTCCACAGGGCAGAATTCCTCCTCTCCGTGGTTACCAGGTCACTTCTTGTTTTTCCTGCCTCCTTTTGCTGTTGCCTCCTATTCTTCACTCCAAGCGGTCGAGGCAGGTGATTGTCACTTTCTGTTTTGTGGCCTCACCTCAAGTCCTGTGTGCAGTTCTGGGCACCACAATATAAAAAAGATATAAAGTTCTTAGAAAGTGTCCAAAGGAGGGCCACAAAGATGGTGAAGAGCCTTGAGGGGAAACCGTGTGAGAAGTGGCTGTGGTCACTTGGTCTATTCAGCCTGGAGAAGAGGAGAATGAGAGGAAACTTCATTGTGATTTGCAAATTCCTCATGAGTGGAAGAGAAGGGGCAGGGGCTGATCTTTTCTCTCTGGTGGAAATGGACCTGAGGAAATGGCCTGAAGCTGTCAGAGGGTCTAGGTTAGATACTTGGAAGAGATTCTTCTCCCTGTGTGTGTTCGGGCACTGGGAGAGGCTCTCCAGGGAACTGGTCACAACAGCAAGCCTGACAGAGATCAAGGGCACATTTCAAGAAGTCCTGGACAGTGGTCTCGGTCACAAAGTGTGGTTCTTGTGCTGTGCAGGGGCAGGAAGTGGACTCAATGATTCCTGTGGGTCTGTTCCAGCTCAGGACATTTTATGACACCATGCTGATTACCTCCTCTCTCCTTCCCTCTGCTAAAGCCCAGGTCCTGACTGGACTGTAGGGCAAGGTGGTGGTCCCTGGGGGTAGGTCACTGAAATCCCTGCACTCCCATCAGTGAGGTGAGGCTGCTCTGAGGTTTAAGTGTTCTGGCATGTCCAGAGCTGAGCAACCCTTCTGTTGGTTCAGAGCTGCATCCAGGGCTGATGCCAGAACACTTGAACTGTTGGACTGGGGCTCTGAGCAGAACAGTTGAGATTTGGGCTCTAGGAGAGGCAAGAGAATTTAAATATGGGTCTAGATTTAATTCCTGACATCTGCACTATTTATTCTTCTTTCCCATAACTACTCCTACTGCTTGACTACTCTTTGTTGACTCCTGGGAATGAGTAAGTTCAGAACATGATTAAGACATAATAAGGATGGCTAAAAGTTAGCACATGCCTGTGACATCTGCTGACTGGAGGAGGTGGAGACACCGAGGGCAAAAGTTAAGTTAATCCTTCACTCCATTCTTGGGAGAGCCAAGAATAAATAATAGTTCACTCTCATTCATGGGAATGCAAAATACAAGGAAATGTAGAGCAAGCCAGAGACTAGAGAGGCCAGCTATGCTCATAAACTGCATGTGTGGAACATTTCCATAGGAAAAGATTGTTCCATGTACTGATAGCAATCTCAAATGGTTCACTTGAAGATTAGCTTAAAATAAACAGATCATATTTTGAGTTTCTGAATTTCAGTTACTCTCTAGAAAAACCAGTAAAAAATCAACTTTTTAATAAAAAGTGGATGTATTAATGTTGTATTTTACTTACAGTGTATTCATGATAATTATTACTTAACGGCTATTTCTAATTTGGAGGGATTTTTTTTTTTCCCACAAACAAAAGTAACTCCCATAGTGGACACTCCCCATATTTCCCCCACACACATACTGCATTTGGTGGACAATAAAGAACCAGGCTTTTATAACCATGTAAGGTTTCTATTCCATCCTTCAGGGAACACCAGTGCCATTAATGTGTAAATCCTCTTCCATTACTTCATTACTTCCATTATTCTTCAGTCAAGTTATTAATGGAAAAATTATCTCTCCATTAAGTATCCAAATGCATCCCAAACAAGATTCAACATATTTTGAATATTTATGGTTACAATTCTTCATTAAAAGTGAAGGTGTGAAAAGCTTTATCCAATTTATCATTATTATTAGGCAAGTCTGTGAAGCCCCAGAAGTTCTGAAGTTTGTTTTTGTTCCAAACAAGAAAAGAAGACAAAGTCTTAGGATTTTATATAAAATTCAATATTTCAAAGTATTTAATCTTATAATTGTAACTGAAATAATGCTGGCTAAAGGAATCACTTTATTGTATTTAGAATATTTAGATAAATCCAAAAAGGCATTCTTTTTGGCAGTTATCAGTTTTTCCAGTGCTGCTTCTCTTTAAAGGTTAGAAGGTACTAAACTCATTTGGCTAATTTTTAGCAATTGTTACTATTGAACATCCCTGTTTTGGATACTCCTCCAGAATTAAATATGTAATTGTTTAAAAAAATCCCACTTGGTAATATAATGCTATAATCATATAATCATGAAATAGCAGAATGGTTGTGCTTGGAAGGGGCCTCAAAAGTTCATCTGTTTCCAACCCCCTGCCACAGGTAGGGATATCTTCCACTGGACAAGGTTGCTCAGAGATCCATCCAACTTGGGATTGGACATCTAGGGATGGGACATCCTCAGCTCATCTGGGCTACCTGTTTCAGTGCCTCACCATTCTCTGATTAAAAATTTCCTCCTAACATCTAATCTAAATCTCTCATCTTTTAGTTTAAGACCACTCATCCTTGTCCTATTTAAATTAGGCTGCCTAAAAAGTTGCTCAGTTATGAAAATTTGAAACATTAGAAAGCAAATGAGAAGCAGCCTTTGCTTTTGTCTATCTTTTGCTTTTTGTCTCTGTGCCCCCTTATTGTGTGCCTGTGCATCACATCAGATAGAAAAAGCCTTGTCCAACTCCCTTCAGAGCCATTCACTGAGGAGCTCCTGGAGCCCTTTTGGTCTCAGGGCTTCAGCAGCAAACCTGAACACATTCAACTTTGACACCTTCCTGCAAAGAGGGGCTGTGCTGCCACTTTAAACTCAGGCAGCTGAGGCACAGCTAATCTGACATCCCCAAGCAGAGACAACACCCGAGTCTCCCAAGCTGACACCCCAACCACTGATGTACAAAGGAACTGGAATGCAGAAATCCCCTGCTGGTGCTAAAGCAATCCAGGGTGAAGTGTCTACTCTTCCAGAGCAAGGGGATTGCTGCACAGATCACGCACATGTGTTGGTGGATGATGACTGGGGTTAATATGCCCCGAAATTTTGACATCATAATGTGCACATTTTAGCATTTCCTAATGAAGGAAGGCCATGCTGCATACCTGATACCAATGTTTATACTGCATGACATCATCTTTCACTACAAAATGAAACTTTTTAAAATTTATTTTTTACTTCAGGAACCTTTCTAATGCATTTCTAGTTATTCCTTCTTCTTGTGTCATGACTTGAGAATAATAATTTTCCATTTTTGCTGGTCTTAGTCATTTAATTTGTGGCTCTCTAACTGCTTTTGCATTTATTTCTGAACCAGGAAAAACTGAGTTTTAACATAATTTTCAAAGACCAATGCAAAAACATATGCTTGTTTCTATTTCATTAATACCTAGAAAGCAAAACCAAGTCCATAATATGCTCATTATGTCTACCAGTAAAGTGTTCATTACCATGACATTGATACAAGTATTACCACATGAATAATTTTAGTGAAGTCAATGTGCCTGTTGATGAAAAGATGAATGAGATTTTTTTACTCTTCAGAGTAGAATCTTAGTATTTGCACTTCCTGAAATCTAATTCCTCCTAACAAGCCCTTAATTGTAAAATTTGAAATACATCGTAAAGAAAAGTCAAGAATAATGTTATTTGGGGGGGAAAAACACACCAGGTTATAAAGGTTTATCACAACCAGGACTCTGTCACTTTGATAATGCAATAAAGCACAGTTGCGTAGCCCAGTGAAGTGCTATTCAAACCAACAGTGTTATTCACCTGATAATGTAAAAAAAATACATGGTAATGCAAAGAAAAAAAATACCAATAGGGGTTTTCTTTTAATAAGTGGCATATCAATCTTAAAAATGAATGAATGTTTGCATAAGCATGTTCTAGGAGCAGCCATCTTACCTTAGCTTGTGCAGCAGTTCCCATGATGTGATCATGAAAAGTCCCTCGATGTTTTTGCAAGACTTGGTTTGCCAAGCCAAGTTTCCTGGACAAACGCCACTACATCTGGGGCTATAATGAGAATACTTTTTCTGCTGGTGCTCAAGTGATTCCCAGAATGAATTTTCATTTGTTTGTTCATGATCACTGCATGTTCAGTTAATCCAAACATTAAGCAGTAGAGCTTCAACTCAACTGGAGTCAGTGTCTTTGAAATCACCTCAAAGATATAATGATCAAAACTTACTAAATGTCTGTTCTAGAACATTTATTCTTCTTCAGTGTTTCAGGATAAAACCTGTTCTGCTGAACAGACAAAATGCCACGTGGTTTATAGGGTTAAAACACTCAGAATAACCATAATTGAAAATATTAATTGTAAAATAACTAAATAAACAAATCACAGTGAAATGAACAAGTACATAGGAGACTGAAGCATTTGAGAACAGGAAAAGGAAAAAAAAAAGCTGGGTGGATTTACTTTTCTTATTAAGTTGCTTGGCCCAGCTAATGGAAATAAAACACCTGCTTAAAATCTGAATTTTACTTGAATTAAATAATCTTCCACTTATTCTATTTTTTCATGTAGCTTATATATCAGTCGCTATGGCCTTTAGAATTATGCTTACCTGCACATTTCCTATTCTAAAAATAAATATTTTTTAGTCCTATGACAATCAGGTTTTTTTGACTCTGTCCCCCAAATTTTCAAAGGATAATATTGAAATTTCAAAGAATAAACTCCACAAATTTTCATAATCCAGATAATTTTTCAGCCATTTAACCTCCATAGAATTGTTATAATTATTGCAATATTCTGTTCTGCCTTGTGACAGTCTCCCAACAGGAGTCAAGGTAGGACGCTGACTTTCTGTTTTGTTTGTGAGTCATCAATGCAAAAAACACAGGCAAAAAACACAATGAAATATCAGGCGAAAGAGAATAGCTGTCCGTATTTGCTTCTTTTCTCATACACCAAAGACAGAGAAAAAAAAAAAAAAACTATCCTACAAAAAAACCCAACTTTTCTTTTTTTCAGTGTTTTCTTTGGAATTTGAAAATATAAAACATGCAAATTAAAAATTAGAGACTAACATTTTTTTTTCTCTTTCTCACTACCTGCCCCACTTTGCCAGTTAAAACAGGAAATGAAGAAATATGGCCACCTAATTTTTAATGTTTGTTTCTTTCTTGAAATTCTACACATGTATCTGTGTTTCTAAAATCTTGCTTTCCCATAAGGTAACCTAACCAGTCTAATTTCATCAGACATCTTAGAGTGTGGTAATAGGTTCCCACAGAAGTTTCATAAGAAAGTGTTCCAAGTTCACTGTGCAGATCTTTCAATACCACTCCTATCATTATATCCCAGGATACATATTATTACAGCAAATATCTCAAAAAAAAAATCAATGAACAGCATTTATAAGAGTAATGAGATCTCAAACTGCTGTGGCATGTGCCATTTGCTAATAAAAATCATAGTTAAATAATGGTTAAATTCCGCATGAAAGATTTTTAGCCTTTTGAAGGAATGCTGTTTCTTAGCAAAATTTTTCTAAAAAATGTCCTGTAAAATGTTCAGTACATAGAATATTAAATATGGGAAGCATCAATACCAGGGCTACACTGCTCCATATGTCTGTTTTCTAATATAGAGCAGAACTTTTTAATTTCAAATATAATGTGGTTTCAGTTGCAGCCACTACACTGGTTTATTTAATCCTAAAAGTTTTTTGCTTTTTGGCTTGCTGCACTTAAATCTAGTCCCTCAGCTCTCCAGACTGACCTTCATAAACAGCTTTATCTCTGTAACAGTCCAACCCACAAGCTTGGATACATTTACTGGAAGTCTGTGCAGCTTTGGATGTGACATGAACTTTGCTTTCTAGGCTGATGCTAATGGCAATATAAGAAGAGCTGAATTCTGAATTTCAGCTGATGAAATGAGGGTCTTTTACAGCAACGTTGATGTAATCTCTAAAGGTTTGATGCTGTGCTAGTAAATTGTTGATGAACCTTAAAATGTCAAGAATTATATAATTTGAAGTGCAGTTTAAAGAGAGAAAATAAAAAAAAACTCCTTCCTGAAGGAGAGATTTCTTAAACAGCTATGGCTAAATCTTATTATTTTGGGTTTCAGAAATATTTTCCCTGTTCAGAAAAATCTCAGATGGCTTTTGGAAAGTATAAGCATACAGTCTGCAAGTGATGATGGTAACACAAATCTGCTTCATTTTAAGTAGTTAAAAGCTCTATTTTCATCTCTTTCCAGAAGATGGTAGCATACTCTTAAAGACTTTTGCCGAACTTAACCAGTCTTCTAGAGTGGAAGTGCTAAAATGAAAACTAAACAGAGAGTCATTAAGAAGAAAACAGTTCAAAAAGCTACACTTATAAAGTTTCAGTTGCAGGGAGAGTCACTTCGGTCTTTTCTTTCATGATTGAATTTGGATCTTTTATTTGCTAACATCAAAATATTATTGAATAAATGGGTAACACAAATATTGCATAAAAGGAAGCAGAATATGTTTTTGATTCTGAAGATTACTTTGCTGTATCTGAGAAAAGAACACATTTAAATAAATATGTAATACATTGTCATGCAGAAAGAAAGCACAAGAAGACTACAGGTTTCAGAACCTATCACAGCAATGTTAATGCTCTTCTGAGAAGGACTTGTAGGAGCAGATAAAAGGTAAGCAATTGCTATTTAAAACAAATAACAACAAAAAAAGATATAAAATCAATTAATATTGTTATTTCAAACATATATTTTAAGTATGGAAGTACATCTGTGACCAAACACTGTCAGTGCCCACAGCTGTAATATTTCTAACAAGGAAATATTTGTTTGATTTACTAAATTTAAGTTTTGAATAGTCCCCATTATATTTACTGTAACTGACTGTAAATTGTAGACTGTTCATTGCCCTTATTCAAACAGAGGATGTCAGACTTGTGAAATCAAACCAAATCAAGCCAATCCAAACTGAACCAAGAACAAACAAAACCAAACACACACACATGGCCCCTGAATATTTTCTGGTACTAATTTAAAGTATTACTCTTCGGATATCACTACGTTTGATTTAATTATCCATTGTCTGAATCAAGTAAGTGGTATTTAATTAAATTCTACCAGCTCAAAAAAACATCCTGTCCAACAGAGATTTGGAGATTTTTTTTCTTTTCTTGGTACTTTTCACCTTTAGTTAACCACTCATAGTTACACTGTGTAGGCCATAAATCACAATCAAAGAGTTTTGTTTTGTATTTTTAATTGTATGGAGGATTTCATACCTTTCTAGCTTATACCAAGAGCCAAGTGATGTTAAGTATTTCTTTATTTGAAAGCATGAAGGCCATTTCATTAAGTAATGATCACATTAAATATCTCTTTCTGAAAAACTTGCATCTTTAAATTAAGGGATTTCTTCAGCTGGTGAAATATTTTTCCACTTCTTTCCTAATTTGTGTTCATGTTATATAAGCCTTTAAAAACTTTGAACATGAAAACATGGAAACTATTCCTGGAAAGTATACAGAAAGAAAATACTTCTCTCTTCACTCCTATTGATTGTTTCCCTGTAAATGAATTCCAAAATAGGACAGCTTTTATGAAACAATCATCTGTGCTGAAGAGATTTTACGCTTTCTTCTGTGGATCAGATCAGGATGCAATGATGAGTAATGTCAGACACCTTCAATCTTTCCAGGTGTGTAGGTTTGTATTTACAGCTTACAAAGTATTTTGTGGAATGGAGGCTGCCAGGAAAGCTGCAAATCAGGATACAGCCATTCCATCTTCTGCTTCCCACCATGTCAACTTCGTGTCATCTGTGAGCTATTATTAACTACGTATCATTGCAGATAATTCATGAGAGGCCTGAATTCTTGGTCAACTGTCTGTCATTCTGAAAGCTCCTGAGGAACTCCTGCTTCTGTAGGTGGCAGCACACTGACAGCTTCTCTCTGGGCTCTGACAAATCCTTCTGAAACCGTTTCATGCACTCTCCTGTGATCATTCTGCAAATGTTTTGACAATGCCATAAATCCACAATAAGGAGTTGCAAGGGTTATTGCCTTGATAAATTGTAATGGCCAAAATGAAGAGAGAACCCTTCAGTCCTGCAAAAGTTTCCATTAAGTACTGATCTGCAAATCTTTGGATATTATCTCAGTTTCCCATACTAACAAGCTTTAGATCTAGAGTAAAAAATTACAGCTAAGCTTTTGCAAAAAGGAATCAGTCTTCCAGTCAGGCTTTACCAATAATGTCAAATTTTATGTCAATGTCTATAATAGTCAAATTTTATCAATAATGCTGCTAAACTTTCAACATTTTTCTCTGTTGGTCACAGATTTAAACAGATTTTAAATTAAAATACCTAAATTTTAATTAGAATTTGCTTTGGATGTATTGTTATTGTAGATGTATTGTAGATGCCCCACTGTCTGTTGGGGCATCTACAATGAGTAGTTGCATTGAACCCACACAAAATTCTTGCCACAAAATACAGGCTAAAAGGGATCTTTCTTCTTTAGAAACACCACAAAAACGAGCTATCCATCACATTAACCAAAGCTTCTTCATTGCAACAAACTACAAATGCAGCGATGTTTGTTTAGAGTGACCCTGTGCGTCATGGTTTGATTGTCTGCTTTTTTCCAGATGTGACTGAACTTTTACATTCTTTCTGATGTAAAGTCATCCAAATAAATGCCTCTGGATGTTACAAAATATATGTGCAAATTAACCCCAGCCACTAATAGATCTTCGACGGCCCTCGTGGTGTCAATGAATAGCTTAATCATGTGTTTTTAAAATGTTAACTCCCTGTAAATGTGGTTTATCTGGAAAGAACCACATTTGTCTAATAACTGTGTCATCTTACTTTCCAAATACAGGACAAAAATATTTATAGACGATAAGTGCAACACTGAAAATCACTGTCGTCTCTATTCAGTAACAAACCATTACTGTTGCTAAACATCAAAAATCATTGTTTTCCTTTGTCATACCTGCATTTTTCTTCTCTTTCTTTTTATTTCTCTTATTTCCTCCTATTTAATTTCTAACTTTCTTTCTCTTATACTAAATTTTCTTTTTTTCTTTTTTCCTTTTCTTCTCATTCTTTTTCTTTCTCTTTTTTCCACTTTTTATTTCATTCCTATCTTTCCTGCCTTCTCTCGCTCTTCTGTCTCACTCTTTCTTCCTTTCTCTCGTTATTTTCCAGTTCATATACATCAGACTACTCTATCTCCTTCCAGAGCTCTTTTACACATTCTCCCTCCATTTCTGACCACTATATTTACTCTTGCAATAGATCAAATGAATTTATTTTCTCTTGTTTCTTTTAGTTTTCTAACAATGGCTTTTCAACCATTTAAGAAAGCCTTCTTTACTTTTTATATCTTGTATTTTTTTTCAGTCCATTCTGTCTTTTTTGTCTTCAGAATAGATGACCTACTGATTACACATTATCAGATTGGGTTCCTTACACTGACTACAAAAAGATAATGATACCAAGTCCCTTGTCAGACATAGCCTTACCAAGTTTAATAATTTCATATTATATAATGAGGCCTAAAATACTGTTTCCTCATGCTGAGTGGATTATCTTTGGTTTTATAAAATTAATATTGACTTTTTTTCAACTCATTTTTGGTTGTTATTTAGTTTTTTTTTCTCTGTTGTAGGCTCTCCCTGCCCACCTTCTTAGAGTTTGGTAATTAGGACTCATCTACACACATTAGTGAAGGTGTCCATCATACTTAACCTTTATTATTTCTTTTGGGTTTTTTTGGTGATCCACTGATTTGGTGTCTTACAACATGAAATATTAGTCTGAGTCTCAGATTCTATAAACTTTCTTTTTCTTTTTTTCATTCTTTCCATCATATATATGCTATTTTCTTCAGTCTCTGATTCTCCCAGACCCTCTGATGACAATCTTTTCAGGAAGGTTTCTGGCTGTTTTATTTTTCTGCTCCTAATGTTTCTACCTGGGTAACACATACCTCGTGCATGCTGCAACATCAGTACCATGGAATTAGAATCCCAGCTCCTTGCTGCTGGGCTGTGCAGACAGCTCTGACATGCAGAGCAGCAGGTACAGGACCAAGGCTGTAGCACTGAAGTAGCCATAGACAAATGCAGAGAGGGTTTTAGTAACATTTTTTCAGAAATAAGTACTCCAATACTGGGTTAGAGGGGAATGAAAGACTGAATTAGTAATGTCTTTAAGCACTGGGGATATCTGTAACTGTAGGGATATGCGTGAGAGACATTTATTTCAATATTGTGTCACTGAACAATGAAATAAAAGGATTTAGACAGTTACCATCTGTTGTGTCTGGTCCGCAAGTGTCCTGACACACTGAGTTCCCTGCGGCGGTGGCTTCTTAATTTGATTTACTGGCTTAGTGTGTTAATTACTTATCTGGCTATCTCCCTCCAGGTTGTATTGTTTTCAGAATTTGGACAGGTCACAACAAAAGTGAAAGTCATTTTTGGAATAGTGTGTCTCAAGGAAAGAACCAGAAACAGATACCATATAGAAAGGACAAGCTTAGTTATTCTACAAGGGATTGGGCCTGATCCAGCTCCACGGAGGTATTGTGAGTCACTCCATATCATTTTTTTCACTGCCTGATTGTAAAGGCATTTCAGTGTTTCTTGTGAAAAGTACTTCACTGCACAAGGAAAAATATAATTTACTAGAAAGAAATAAATGCAAACCTGTGATTTGTGTACCCACACTTATTAAGCACTGGTGTGCTTATGGTTCCTGGACTCTTCACCAAGTGTTTTCCAAACTTTTTAGACACTTACAAGCCTCTGAGTTCAGTGCTGCTTTAGGCAGAACTTCTAAGGGACAATCTCTAGCTAAGAAATATCATTAAAATTCCCTGAGCGAGCAGGTACAAGAGGCAGGGGGAAAAAAAAAAAAGTAGATTTTCCTATTTTTTTTCCTAATTTACTAAGATATTAATGCTCCTTCAAAATCTCTCCTTTAACTTTTCTACTCCAACCACCGTCCTGTAGTCAGTTTCTTAATCTTCTTGTTCACTAGATCATTTGAAAAAAAAAAAAAAAAAAGACAAGTGAAGCAACTTGTGTCTTAGGTTATTGAAGTTAGACAAAGAACAAATACACTTTAATTCTTTCAATTAACAGGTATGGAAACTCAGGCTTTAACACAGAGGTGTACCTGAAATACCTACGTTAGCTGTGACAAGGCACAGGAATATATATAATTCTGCATTAGCATTTACTCTCATATAGATTGGTTGGTCCCTGTGAGATGCACATGTTTGAAACAGGCAGGTTCTCTTTATTATACAGTGACAAATTCATAACCTCAGTACCACTGTTTGTATTATTGCAGTTACCAAAAAGTGTAAGAAAAATGCAGGTGATCCATCTATAAAGCTAAAATGAGAAAAGTGCCACAAAAGCAGTAAAAATCCAAGAGATACAAGAGCCAGGTAAAGTAACTACAGTTGACTACCTCTATTTATGTACATGCACAGACATAGCAGGCAGATACACTCTTGTGGGATAAGCAATCTGTTCAGAGTGTTTCATTAAAATTCTTTATTGCCTGCAAAGGAATCTATCATTATCTCATGATTCTTCAGTAGAAAGGCAGCTGATGAGAAGATTCAAAAGCAATTTCAAATCTACTTATAATAGGATAGTAGTATTCTATGACATAGTAGTGTAAGAAATAGGAAGAAGGTGAGTGTGATGCCAAGCAGAACATGGAGAGAAATACATAAAAGTAGAACATAGCGATCCATACAGAAATTTGGCAAGGATACTGATGTCAAGTTTCAAATTCTTGCAAAAATGGGTATATCATCATTAAAGTAAAAAACTGTTCCTGGTTTCTATACTATTCAAGGCAGAAAACTCTCTAAGATAACATAACCTTCCTCTTACTGGCTTAGTTTCAAGCTATAGAAGTATAATTTTTAAATTGTCTTTCAGCACCGTAACAGCAATCCAGAGAGCCTGCTCCAGATTGTTCTCACTTAATTTCAGGCAACACACTTAGCTTCTAAATAAGGAATATAACTGTCACAGACTTGCTACATACTATGTGCCGTAGAATAAACATAGAAAAAATTCAGATGACAGAAATATAATACTGCATTATTTTGAAAGTTTTCTTCCTCCTAAGTGTCACTCTTAAGTCTGTAATTCAGTGAAGCAGATATATCCTTTCAAAACAACTTTATTTTTATTTTATGAAATCATAGTCAAACTATGGTGAGGTCACAGTCAGACCATGACCTATGTCAGCAAAAAGCTCCCTCGATATTTAATTAAAATTAAGATATTTCACTTTATTATTTCTTTACAAATGTTTAATAGAATGGATTTGTGCTCCCAAAACACCCCAAAGTTTCTAATCTGTATTGAATAATTTTCGTTCACCCACTGATCAGGATGGAAAAAGTCTGATGCCACTTTGAAGGGAAATCAGGCACTGATTTTATCACTCAGTGCAGTCACAGGCATGTTGCTAAGAGCAGAATGGTAGGTTTTGGAATCAAATACACAAGTACAGTTGTTCTTGCTGCGTAACTTTGTTCTCAGTTCACTCTAAAATCACTTCAACTAGTGGCTGTAAGTGTAATAATGTCATGATTTGATCAAAATGTATCCTGCTGGAAAGCCTAAGCAGTTCACAGAGAAAGAGAGTGAACCAATTATTTGTGTTATCTGGAAATAAAGAAGTTGCAGAGAAAGGACCAAAAAAATCTCCAGAATATTACATGCCAAGCCTTTTATTTCTATTATGCTGTTCTCTTAGTTTCTAAGCTGATGGGATTTACTGCACACAAAGTATCCTAATATTTCATTTTTGGTATCCAGTGTGATAGAAACCTATCTTATCAGTAAAAAAAGTCTGTCACTTTTATTTCTCACAATAAAATAAGTGAACAAGTAAATATTTTTTACAAACACTTCAAAGACAGAAAATGGCTCTGACTTCTGTAATATATATTATTTTATCTGCCAGACTACAAATAGAAGGTTCGTAAGTCACATCCTAAAGAACAAAAAAGTAATTATTGTTACAAGTACCTCCACTTCTCCAACAGCCAGTAAATCCTTTGCACAAATACATGTCTACATAACCAAAAAACTTGCATGAACACACATCAAATCATTCTCAATCCACTTTCATTTGACATGGAAAATTGTATCTGTTATTACTATTTATATTTAGAATGACATCATACAGAGACTTATGACTAAGGTTAGATAGCCTTTGATCAGCACTGAAAATTCACAATGGAACTATTGATTACAAATCCAAATGATTTCAAAACAAAGAACTCAATATGCATCTGTCTGAAGTTGGAGTTCAGATATCAGACCGGTGAGTAGTTTTCATTGGTAAATATTGATAAACAGGGATGTTTAAAAGTTTTTCACATAAAAACACTTGGCTGGTGGTGTCCTCTCACTTTTTCTCATGTGCTATAATCTGCTAATGGCAAACATCTGTAATTTATTAAACATTGTTTATTCGTCTAGCCTATTTTATTTGTACTGTTGTGCTCAGAATCTTGTTCATGGCAAAAGAGAAATCATGCCTCGTATATAAAGCAGATAATATATTGTTACCATAATTGGGATCTCAAGAGCCTATTCAAGAGTCACTGTGTGCACAGATAAAATCATTATAGCAAGAGAAAATGAAAATTAAGGAATTAATACTTCAATAATAGTAATAATAGTAACAGTTGCATAGACACTTCTTCATTTCTATCTCTTTTCCTGGTGGTGGACTCACCTACCATTTCTCCTCTGAATCCCAGGCTGGTGGCTGTCTGGTGCTGGAGTGATGCCATGATGAGTTGTCCAGAGTTTTCACTGGCAGGAAGATGATGTGTGTGTCAATCATTTATTCTTTGTCACTCTGTGATTGACTTGGGAAGTTTGCTACACCTCTTTCCATTCTGTATTGCTCTTTAGCTCCATGTTTCATCAGAATTTACAGAATGTGGTGAATTCAGCAGATGTTGCGCACTTCTTTTATTTTCTTTGTTAAACCTGAGAGAAACTTTAGCCAGCTGCCGGTTGGCATTTCTTCTGCTGAGCACTGGTGAGTTTCTTGCAGCAATCTCTGGTACCCATTTCTTCTCACCCCAGCCCTGAACTCCTCTGCTCTTCCTCCTGCCTCTCTGCCTCTCCAGGTCTCTGATATTGTGCCAGGATTCAATGTCTCTACATGACATCATTGTGTTAATGCTGAAAATATCTCATTCTGCACAAAAGAATTACTTGTCAGTACAACCTCTATAAAACTGTGATTGCACCATTGTCATGGTTTAACTCCGGAAAGAATAGGTGAACCAAACCAGCCACAGCCTGCTGATCAGGCGGGGAAAAATTATATTTCAGCTAAACCAAGAAAAAAACAGATCTGCAGGTCGGGCAATGCAAGTTGATACAAGTAAATCTGAAAAACCTCAGTCCCCAAGCCTGGTCAACACAGTACAGAGCCTGTGGCCTGTTACCAGAAATAATGTGTAACAGGAGTGCACAGGTAGGCTTGTAAAAGTTCAAAATGTTATCAGTAAAAAAAAATATCAATATGGGCTTTCCTGTATACCACACACTAAACACAAAATAACTCTTCACAGTCCAGTTAAAAGACATATTCTGTATACTGCTGAAGTTTCAGATCAAGTCAAAAAGAGTAAATATATGAACAGTTTTCTGATGCAAATTTTTGAGTGCACTCAAGCACAAAATTTCCTCTGAGGCAGAAAACTTGACAGATAATTCAGGACATTTGGAAACTTGGTTTTTGTCTCATACCCTTAGGACAGCTAAAAGTTTTTAGGAAAAGCTGTCAATCACTGAGGGTAGTGCTGGACTAAGATTTAACAGTGCTTTTCCTTTTCAGGCATTGTGAATAATGATCACTAGCTTCAAAGACACTAAAAACTAAAGCTTTCCAAATGATTTATGAGATTATTATTATTTTCTAACATTGTTCCATAATAGCTAGAATGTAGTGGGCAGGCATCTTCCAAAGTGTTCTCCAGAAACATGAATTTATGTTACATGAAAATGAAAATCTTGAATTCTCTTTTTTTTTTTTTTCACTTTTCTTCCACTGAAATGCCCCAAAACATTCAATTTTAGCAATACCAAGCTGAACTTGCCCTCCCAGTCAGTTAACTACCCTTTCTTTCTACAACGCTTTTCCTGTTGTCTAGGTCTGTGTATAATTTTCCAGGGCTGTGAGCCAAATGACACTTGAAGAGAACTCTGCTTTGCCATGGTTCAACGAGTTTCCTATAACCAGATAGAATAACACACTAATTTTTCTAAACACATCTTATGTGTCTTCTCTCTATCCATGGCCTAATTTCTCAAATACACCTTGCTGAGTATTAGCCAAAGTCTGTCAAGGAAAAGCTGAATTATGCTTTTAATTTTCTCTAATTGCACAGGGCTCAAATAACATTTGTATAAAGTAAGCCTTTGATGAAAGTGTGAATTACTACATTTCCATTGCTGGGTATCACCCTAGATTCACTTTCAAAGGCAAGCACCAGTGTTAGCCTCAAAAGGTGCACTGCCAGCCACAGTTTTAATGCTTTGCAGAGAGTTAATATTACAGAATTGGAAGAAAGGACCTGCCAGTCAATTTGTCTGGGAATCTGTATGTCTTTGTAATCTGTTACCAATTAAAAGAAACTAATCAAATTCCGACTTCTTAGTTAGTCTCCCCTTGTAATGGTGTAAACAGAAAAATAGTTCTAAATGCTTATCTTATTCAATATTTCATTAAATAATTTAGTAAGTTAAATAAAGCTGTCTATTCTTTCCTGATAAGTGATCTTTACTTTTAGAAACAAAATATCATATATTCAATCCATATTTACATAAAGATTGATATCATTTAAAATAATGATGTGGTAGACTAAAGAACAGTGGGTGTGCTATGAAGGAGTGAATGGTTGCAATAAAATCTATAAAGAAAATGGCAAAATCTGCCTTGAATTTTGTAGTTGCCAGCACAGCGTAGAAGAATGAAAATAGCTCTCCTTAGCCTCAGATTCACATGGTCTGTTACACTTTTTCCTTGCCAAACATAAAAGGCAGCTTACCATAAGAAGCTCAAGCAATACTGATAAATAAATTTGGATTAATTTTATCAATTGTAAAATACAGATCTGAAAATAATATACAGAGCTGGACTTCTCAATTACTGCTCAGCAATATTTTTCATTCTATCACATCATTCATATCACATCTATCACATAAAATGTATCAGAATTGTTCAGACACAGTTTATTTCTTCTGAACCATGGTACAAATAAAAAGCAATTGAGAGATAAAACGATTTAACCAAACAAATCTTTGTTTCTTCTCTCTCTCTTTTTTCTTTTTTTTTGGGGGGGTTGTGTTTGTTTTTTGGATTTTTTGTTTTGTTTTGTTTTGTTGTTGCCTATGGGTTTAGGCTCATTTCCACTTTTAAGCCTAGCTTTGAAAAGAGTACAATCAATCTTTACATGCAATGGTTTTCAGAATTGACAATAAATCATGAAGATCATATTCTTGTTTTAATACATTTCTCTGATTCAAAGATACAAATTCAGATGTGAAAGAACTTTGAGATCTAATTCAAATTACATGTGTTACATGCTGCTAGCCAGGTAGGTGTTTTGTCCAAAAAAATGTAGTTTCTAAAATAATTATGATAGACACTGACCTCTACTTGGACTAAAAAGCAGACAGGCAGCTTAACGTGTACTGAGTGCCAACTTAACTGAAAGGTTGTTTTATATCAACTGAGCATGTAAAGCTAAAACAACTGTTTGAAACAGAAGCTTTTTTTATATCCATGTTGAAAACTATGGTCCATAGCTCTCATGGGACTGTTTTTGGCTATTTGATTCAATACCTTATGAGTGACAGCAATATATTTTAATGTGAGGAAAATTAGCATCAGCTAATTTTATCACTGTTGAGAACTGTGAGCTGAACTAATTGGGCAGCGCTTTTCTGTTTTCATAATGGGATACCAAAATATGGCATTATTTCAAATTAATCTTCAGAAGTTTCAAGAAATCGAATTTTGATACTCTAAAATTCAGACATTTGTAGGGTCTCATAGCCTACTCTTTCTTTAGTTATGAAGGTACATCCAGAGGGTGATTTTTCCCATTCAAAATCAGTATTTTCAGGATAGTCTCATACTTAAGGTTAACCTTTTATCTAAATATCAAATTTTGGTTCTCTAGTCATTGTTCCTATATCCAAGGTCAGGCAGAGACTTTGCATCTACTAAGGCCTCTTTTCACATAAGTCTTTCCACTGGACATAGAGGAAGACACAGAGAATCCTCCCTCCTCAGTTTTAGGGTTCTATTATCAGCCAGACAAAGGCAGTTAACAGCTGTAAAAACGCTGATGGGTTGATAATTCTTGCATAATATATTTGTGCCATCCCACTCATAGTTAACTGTCTAGAAGTGTTTTATGCATCTGGGCAGTTGCATTATTAGGTGGTCTGTGAGTAGTTCTAAAGGTATTTAATAAGGATCAGAAGGATAGGTCACAGCAGATCAGCACTTAGTATCATGCATGCAATAAAACATGCATGGTACCTTTGTTTGATCTGTGTGTGAAAAGTTTGATTATTTCAGAAATTTGAGGCACATTAGTCAGAAAATTCTGTCTCTGGTAGGCTGTAGTGTCATCTCATTGATGAAATGTTCAAATCTCTCTCTGTTAAGTATGCATTGAGGCAAATTTAGGTAAACACACACAAAAAAAACCCAAACAAAGAACCAAAAAAACAAAACACCCTAACATGAGATATTACATAGCACCTGTAAGAAATGACAGAAGTCTTCTCCTTTTTAGTTGTACCTTCCTGAAATTCATCTCACAGCTTCTCTTCTTTGCCTTTATGTCTTCTTCATCCTTATTTTCTGTACACTCTCATAGAATGTAACTGAAAGCCTGTATCACTGCTTGTTATTCACTGCAGATGTAGCTATAGCTGGCTTTGTGGTTTGTTATTTCTCAGCAAAATTCTCCTTGACACTTCAGTTCTTAGCTTTATTACTTACAAATCCTTGTAGTTCACTTTCTTGCTTCACTGTGAGGTTTTTAAAGCTTGGCTACCTCTGCATAACTTAAGTACTCTTCTGTCTGTGATAATTAGTCATCTGAAACATAAACAGTCCTCCTCTCTAGGTTAAGCTGGTGTCAGCATGTTGCGTTGGCTGCAGTCTTGCTTGTGTTTGTCTTCACTTATGTTCAAAGACTAGACCTTCCAAAATGCTGTGGGATAGCCTATGCAGGCCTCCACATGCTCACCTCTTTAGTATCGAGCATTTCAGTGCTAAGTGGAAAGCTTTTGTTTGGCTTTCCCTGTTTTAAAATATACATGTGTTAGCTTTCTTGGAAGTCTACAGTGTTTCACTTGTCTCAAAGGACTCCTGGCAGAATCCTTCAATGTCATTTTTGTGTCTAACACGTGACTTGGCAACAATTTCTGTTTGCATGATTCAGATGAGACTTTAAACACTTTGAGGTTAAAGGATCTTTCAATAGTGGGTGGGCATATTGTGTAATTCTCTTTCACGGCAATTACATTTTCATATCTGAATCCTACGTAGTCTGCGTTAAAAGGTCCTTCCATCATCACAATAGCTTTCAAGTATTCTGGGTGGTAACTCTAATAAATAAATCACAGAAGCAAACTATATTTATAAAAAGGCTTTTTCCTACTATCAAATCGTAAGATGTCTAAAAGTATAAATTACATCAAAATTGTTAATGATGCAATAGAGCCATATTTTTGATTGTTCGGGTTTTTTTCCACCTCCACAGCTGGTCAAGGATAGTAAAATCAAGTCAAACAATGATATTTACTCAAATGCAACAGCACCAAGCCTTAGAAACTGTCAAATATGTATTACGTCTGAACTGAAAATGACACTAAATGGAAGAAAAGCAGTTTCTTGGTGCTGATCTGTACTTGGCTAATTTTCAGAAATTCAGCTTTATTTATGTATACCTGTAGCACTTTACGTGATCTGAGCCTGATAAAGCAGCTTTTGTACCGTAGTCCTTTATAAAATGGGGTCAACCCATATTTTTAAATTGTCTATTAAATAAAATCAGAAATTTCAAAACAAAAACTCAAATAAGACTTCTCATGTCTACTACACATGAGAAGGATCACACAATGGCATCTGATTGTGTGGCTACTCAGAAATGAAACTACTGGAGCTGAAGAGATAAACCTTTTTGGAGGGTCATTATTGACTAAAAACTACATAAGATTCTGAAGCCATGATATAATATTATTCTTTTTAAGGAGAAAAAAGAATTTAAAGAAAGGAAAATAACCACAGAATCACAAAATATGCTGAGTTGGAAGGGGCCCAGGAGGATCATTGAGTCCAGCTCCTGGCCTTTTGCAGATCAGCCCCAAGAATCACCCCAGGTACCTGAGAGCATTGTCCAAACACTTCCTGAATTCTGTCAGGCTGGTGCTGTGACCACTGCCCTTGGGAGCCTGGTCCAGTGCCCAACCACCCTCTGGGGCAAGAAGTTCTTTCTGATATCAAACCTAGACCTTCCCCAGCACAACATCAGGCCATTCCCTCAGGTCCTGTCACTGGTCACCACAGAGAAGAGCTCAGTGCCTGCCCGTCCTCTTCCCCTCACAAGAAATTTGTAACTGCCGTGAGGTCTCCCCTCAGTCTCCTCCAGGCTGAAGGGACCAAGTGACCTCAGCTGCTTCTCCGGGATCCCCTCAAGGCTCTTCACCATCTACATTGTCCTCCTTTGGGCAAAAAATCAAGCTATATCCGAAAAACCAATTCTGAATGCCTCAGTGAAGATAAATATTAATGAAAATGAAATTTATTAATTGAAATTATACTCTGTTATAATTTTAAAATTGAAATTTTGAATCATATCAAAGTTCTGCTGAGAAGTGGGGTAAAAGGTAAAGAGTTGGCCAGGAAATGGAGAGAATTCAAACATGCCTAATATGTCTGGTAGATAATCAGTAGTCCATCAGTAGAAAGTGTGATAGGTTGTTTTACTGACATGTAGGACTTGGCAGAATTTAGTTTAAAGTTTATTAGTCTTTTATAAACTGAACTTAACTATAAACAGTGACCAAATAACCACAGTAATTAAACAACAGGTGGCCAACCCTGCTCACAGATCACAAAATCTTCCTGCCACAAGTCTTTGTTTTGCTGAGCTCACCAGAGGAAAGTAAACATCTGGAAGCCTCAAACTAAAGCAAACATTTATGATGGTGAATCACAGCTCAGCAAGCAAAGAGGGGTATGAAATAAATTCTAGTCCTCATTATGCCATCTTTGTTATTTTTAAGAAGTAAACTTTTAATTGAAATAAGAAGATCAGAGACTTCTAACAAGAGATGCAAGTCAGGAATATATAAACATCTCGAGATAGTGGTACCTAGTAGCTCTGCCACCAAACACTGCACTGGCAGAGGTTTATGTCATTCTTAATGATTTCTATAAATACACATCAACATTGCTACACAGTCACATTATCAGTCACACATTCCACTCCCCAGCAGCTTTTTGTCTTTTTAGAGTATTTTAATTTTGTTTTCCAGACAAATCTGTTCTGTGCCCAGTGACACCATCATATCTACAGCTCTATGATTCAAACAAGGACTGGATCATGTTGGAGAATAGTGTTATAAACTGGAAAATTCAGGGCAATAGGCATTCTTTTGGTAGTGATTTTCAAATGCCATTGTGCAACCACAATCTATTAATATTATTATTTAAATGGACAAGACAGGGAGGAGAGGAGAGGAGAGGAGAGGAGAGGAGAGGAGAGGAGAGGAGAGGAGAGGAGAGGAGAGGAGAGGAGAGGAGAGGAGAGGAGAGGAGAGGAGAGGAGAGGAGAGGAGAGGAGAGGAGAGGAGAGGAGAGGAGAGGAGAGGAGAGGAGAGGAGAGGAGAGGAGAGGAGAGGAGAGGAGAGGAGAGGAGAGGAGAGGAGAGGAGAGGAGAGGAGAGGAGAGGAGAGGAGAGGAGAGGAGAGGAGAGGAGAGGAGAGGAGAGGAGAGGAGAGGAGAGGAGAGGAGAGGAGAGGAGAGGAGAGGAGAGGTCAAATATCCAAGCTAATTTAAATGATCAGGTCAGTGATAAAAAGAGATGTTCATACAGCTCAGTTTTCGCTTCCACTTCTGCAGAACTGTAGCTGACTTTCCATTGCAGGATATATTTTATTCAACATAGATATTTCCAGGTCAGCTTCTTCTCCAGGTTTCTTCAACAATCTAACATTTCCATGTAGTTTGATGCTTAGAATTTTATTTCCTTTCTGAAAACTCTAGAAGTGTAATTTCTTGCCATTCATTTAATGGACAGGATTTTTTTTTTTTTTAATTCAAATCTTTCAATATAGATCGCTAAGGCAATTTCTCTCTATCAATCTACAAACTCTATCTCCTTTGAGGTTTAGACTTGCAGCACATTCGAAGCATTCCCAGGGTTTTAAGAAAGATTTTATAAAGCAATAGCCTGACGACATATTAAATATGGGTATGTAGAGGAGAGAGGGAGGAGAAGAAAACCTAACAATGAATATGAGCCCCTTTTTTTAGGAAACAAAAAATTTACCTTCATTTCTATTGTATAATTGTTTTCTTCGGGCAAATGGGAAATGGGACAGAAATGGAAGGAGTGAAAACAGCAGGTTAAATGTTTATATGAGTTAAGAAATACTTTGTGCCTACAGCACCTCAGCACTTCCAGGATGGAAGGATTAGAGCCTCCATGTGGAGCCAGTAATTGTTAATGCATCTTATGTCCAGGAATTAAGCTAGATAAAAGAAAGGTGAGCACCAAGGCAGAAACACTGAATGGAAATATTTACCCTGAAAGATAAGAAAAAAAAATAGATACAGAATGTAGTAAGACATTATATTTAAAAGTATTCTTGTTTTATAGCATATGGAAATATTAAGCTAAACGGAATGGCAGCAACAGGAAGTATAATTTCAAAACTCAGTAAATGATAATAAGGTTTTCCTTTATGGAATTAAGCCAAAAATCATAAGCAGTGATCAAAAGTAAGAAGAGTGCTAACTATTTAAGCATAAATAATAGATTAATTTCTTGTATATCAAATAAATTGATACTTGTGCTTAATTTTTTGGGGTGATGTTCTCATTTATAAGTCTCTGTTATAATTATTTAAATTTTTAAAAAGTTGTATTGTAAAAGCAGTACTGAATAGTCAAAAATCACAAGAGATTTAGACTGGAATGAACTGGCCTTCATGAGCACTTTCACCACAATTTTGCCAGGGACTAAGTTGTGACTGAGCAGCCAATGGTTTCCTGGACTCTCCTTGTACTTCCAGATCATGAGCAGTAAATTTTCTTTTTCTGTGCCCATGAGCTTTAAAAAAAGCCTTCTGTACCACCTACCAATGGGCCCTCATGGTCTGCTCTTTGCAGTTGATAAGCCATTATTTTGCCTTTAGCAACTTTTGCCAGTTGCAAATCAAACCAAATAAAGGTCTAGTCTTCCCAGTTCCATCCCTGTGTGATCCTTCTATATTTCTTAGGGGCAGACCCTCCCTGCTTCTTCCCCCTCCACATTTTCTTCTTGCCTTTCCTCTGTCATTCTTCATTCAGCTAAGCTGGCATCCTGCTGTTCTTCACAGGGAGTTTCTTGTAAATAAACAGTTCTGTATTACAATAGACTGTTTTTCACATCTTTCAGTCACAGGGGCAGATACTGACATCAGTTAAGCTGCTTAAATCCACTGAGTTCAGTGAAGGTACTCAGTTTGTGCCAGCTCCAAATCTGGGTCATTCACAGAGTTTTAATCAATTATGATCTACAGTGATGAAATTATATTGTCCATGAAACACTGTGCAAAACATATTTACAAAGTTTTCTATGCAGTATTTTGGCATAGAAGTTGATACACTGAAGCACTGAAGTAAAAATACATGTTTCTGCGAAATACATGACTGCATTTTGCAATATATTCCCTAGGCTGGATTTTGTGTATGTGTGTGTGTGTGTTAGAGCATTTATTAGACCTATTTATTAGCATAATAATAATAATAATAAATTATTAGAATACTTAATTATATTTTAGTTTGAAAAAGAATTTTTAGTTTGTTTTGTAGTCACAGTATACAAGTAAATCCATCCTTAACATGTATACATGTGCTATCTCCTTCTTAGTAGTATGGGTCTGAATATATCTACAGGCACAAATATGAAATCATCTCCTCCGAATTCCCAGAAAATGGAACATACTTGCATATCCTCCACAATATTTTTTCAATCTATGGCATAATACCATATTACTACAATTGTGGTTTTCACACACATAGTTCTCCATTTGAGCAAAACAATAAAGGTCTGCAGAATTTTGCAATTGTAAAATTAGGTATTCACTGGCATATAATGGACCTTATATGTGAGAAAAAAAATCAATGTCTCTCCCTATTATGTTGTTCTCTAGCTAAAAATTTGTTCCTGTGCCTAACAAAACCATGAAAATACAGAATTTGAAGAGATCATATTCATACTTCACCATGTCTAATTGCAATATTGCATCATACTAATTTTATTTCTGTAAAAGATTTAGAATTATTTATATTCTTACCCACATATTAGTTGATACCAGAAGGTTGATTGTGTTGACAACAAAGACAGCTTTGTTTCCTATAGAATGAGATTTACTAAACATACTACAATCTACTGCTCTAGCTGTGAGAGACTATTGAGATTCAGTTTCATTTTTTTCAGTGTTATTATTATTATTTATATATACCTGGCAGTGTAAGAAAATGGTGTATTTTTTACTGATTTTACGGTAGTATTTTTAAAAAGGAGTAATTTAACTTTTGAAACAACTATGATGTGCAACTTTGAATACACTTATTTTCACAGAATTATAAACCATCATTTATTGTTATAATTAGGTAACCAGTCTACCCTGTCAAATGGAGCTGTACAAATTCTTTAAAAATGGATACTTTCTGTATATCTGGTTCCATAAAATTTAGAGTTTTCTAAATTTCTACCAGTAGCAGTTCAGCTTACAAAAGCTGGCCACTTCTAATATCCAAATATGAGTCTCCCAAACAGAGAGTCTGTGCAGCTGTCGTCAAAACCAACTAAACACTGGTAGCCTGTTCTTTAACACAAATCTCTTTCAAATAACTGTGTCAGTACCGGTGGAAAACCAAGTCAATTTATGACATTAAGATTATACATATTGGGAGACAGGTCAGCGCAAAACACAGAGGAAATCTGCCAACATTTGATTGATCAGCACATAAAGAAACAGCGACAATAAAAATGATAATGCTAATGATAATTTTTAAAATTGCCTTTGCACCTTCTCAGCAGCCCTGAGAGGAGAACAGTTGTTTATCTCCTGCCTGGTTTGCTCCCAGGTGTGTTTTTATGCCTTTCTCTGAACACATCACATCTCCTGCCCTGACAGTGGCGAGCAGCACCTCGGCAGACACCGGAGCCTGGGGGCTCCCTGGGGAGGGATTCTGCAGGACAGCTGTGGAGCCTGCTCAGCCTCACCCCGGGCTGAGCACAGTGCTCCCTGACACACCATTCCAGCCAGACTAATGCTGCCAGAGTTTTGGCAGCTCGACCTTAACACTGCAACCCTTCAGCCTGCACTCCCCATCAAAAAAAAGACCCCAAAGTGCCCTAAATTCTCTAACAATTGTTCCATGTCCAGATCCATTTAGCTAGTTTAAATCAAAGCTGTCCCCACATAGAAATATGCCACATTAAACTAACTAATGGATGCTTTGGTTGTTATTAAATAGAAAATTACATTTCCATTATTAATAATCTGCAAAAAATATATCAGCAATTTCCATGTTCACTAGCAGGAGGTACTATAAAAATACATTAATAATTATATTGACCCCAGATGTTTGCCTTATTTTTTGCTGCTACAGTTCTTGTCTCAATTGTCACAATTTTTCTTCTATGGCTTGGGGAAGTGTGGGCTGAGGTAGGAGAATAAAGCCCTTATACATATGTACTGTTGTGAAGAAGATGGGAGCATAGTGTATTATTCTTGGACAAATACCAGTAGGAAGAAAGTAAAACAATTGAGTTAATGACTTGACTCAAGGACAATTAACTTAAAAAAGGTAATAGGACAAATTTCATGTTTTTTATGGATGGCACATGAGAATATTATGCTTAATTTGTGAGTTATTCTTTCATCTTGCTTCCCCACCAATACAAAAGATCTTTGGGGTTTCTACAGTTGTCAGTGACTGCCACTGTTTAATTTTACATAGAGGTGAAATGAATAAACCTATTTCCAACTACATTATTGGAATCAACCTCCTTGGCTTCAACAATGTTTGAAATTCCAGCCAAGACGAAACATTCATTTTCCTCGTTGAAGTAAGTGGAGTTAAAGATATTTTTACTACTTCAAAGTCTTGTATTGCAATCATCAGGTACAGCTCATCTGTGAGTAAATGGTACTTATATATGTGTCTGTATAAGTGAAATAGAGCTTTCTACTTTAGTGACAGGCTTTAGAGAAAAGTACATTTAGTCAGGTCAACCAAGAGGCTCTGGCATGAAATATCAAAGGCTTTTTTGAGAGAAGGGATGAGTAGGATTTGTTGATTTTTTTTTTTTTCATAATTAGTGCCATTTTTTCACAATGGAAAAACTTTGCAGAACCGTTTCCCCTTTGCACATACATGTATTTCAGCTGCAAGGTGGGAGAATTTGTAACCTCCAATAATTTCCAAGGCTTGAAAATTATTCCTTTGTAATAGGGTCCTTCCACCAGATACATAGATCATCAGTGTATGCTAAAACTGCATCCCTATAAAAGTGTCTGAATTGCAATTCAAACCTTTAGATCTATGGCAATAATTTAATCATATTAATTTCTTTTTCAGGCACTTTAGATCTAGCAGGTTTTGTGAATAGGATTTGTACTTGACTTAGAGCTGAGCTAAATACCGATATTTGAAAAATATATGGAGTACTCTCTTCCTTGCATTTAAGTTTTGTCAGTCCTGAATCTATATGAATGATCCTGCTCCTATTTGAACTTCTGTTCTATGAAACTGAAATGCTTTCACAACTGATACAAATTGTGACGTCCTTTCTGCTACAAAGACAAATATAGACATGTTTTATTTTGCACAGCTTAAATGTACATCTTTAGAATCATCTGGACTATTTAGACAGCAAAACTTTAGATAAACATATAATTCTTTGCTGGGCTGTGGCTTAACCATATACATAAGTCTGTAATTCATCACAGCTTTATAAAGTTCCACTTTATCTGAGTTGCATGTAACACTTAAATTTAGAAAGAGACAGAAAGCAAAGAGGGAAAATCCTTCAAACTTAGGCAAATGCTTGGCAGGGTCCACTTGCAGCAAACAGTTGAAGTCTGGCAAAATTATAATAGGATGACAAAAGTTCCCAGAATTTCAAGTATCAGCCAATATTAAATGGATTTTCCAGCTGCCATAATGATAATTAGTAGGTAGAATAGTTTATCAAAAATCAGTAAGATTTATATTATATTACATTAATTATATCAATTATATTACACTATTTTTTTATAATAATAATAATTATTATTTTTATTATTATCCCACTTTCACAGTTACAGAAACACATTTTTTATTACGGGTAATGCTTTTAATTTAATTAGCTACTTTGGAATCAGGTCAAAAGTTATGGACACTTAGGAAATAATCAGTTTGTAATTCCGTATGTTTAATATTAAAATAAAGTGCCTCACACTGGTACTCTGGTAGATGTCACTTCACAGTGAATTAAAATTGCTTCAGACCTCAAGAATCAAAGAAGAATTGAAAATTATTCAGCCATATAGTCACACTCACGGATATAATTAAAGGTCTGTCAGCACTTTCATTACATAAAGCCATTTTGAAGCAGTTTATATGTTGGCCATGACATTCTGCTTAAAGTTGGAAATGGGCTGTGAATTTCCTGGCTGGAAGTGAAGTTTTCTTTCTTATGAATGTAATTGGAATCAGATTATTTTCTTGTGTTTCCTTCCCATGACAAAGGGGTTAAAGAACATTGTCTGGTTTTTACGTTCCTCACACACATCAGAAATAGCTTTGCACTTCAATTTAGCACCTTGCAGACAATTAGGGTTCACTAATACATAGGCAAATAAAACTCATCCAGGGCACAGGCTAGATCACTGAGCCACTGACATGTACTGTTGAATGTACAGCCCTAGAATGGATTTTTCCCACCTCAGCTGGGGCTTTCCCAACGCTCAGAAGCCCTTCGGGGAATGCCACAGGTTAAGTTAGTTTGGATGTAGTAGCCTTGCAGTTTTGGAGGTTTAGGGGAAAGAGTTTAGTCATACCACTGATGTAAACTATGACAAGGCATTTAGCCTTAGGGCCAGAGAAAAAAATATTTTGTTTACCTTTTTTTATACATGACAAGTAGATAAGCTTGTTTTATTCACCAGTATTGGACATATCCTTAAAATACCTTGCAGAGACACACTGGGCCAAGGTGTTTCCAATTTGGCATGTGCTCACCATGTTGGCTGCTACATGCAAGTCTAGGACCATTTTAAGTTACCAATTTGGTTTGAGCTTAATTATAGAAAATAAAAAATCAATTTCCTTGGGAGGTTTGAAAAACAGAATAAAAGTGCTCATCTATTAATATCCAAAATGCATTATTATTTAGGCAGAGTTTCAAGAAAGTCAAAGTCTGACATTATGACAGGATTATTTTAAGTAGGACAGTTCACAGATACACTGTTTAATTGACTGCTGTGAGCTTTGGAGGTCAAATTCAAGACGGATACGTGCACAATCACTGCCAAGGAATCCATTGAAAGGAAAGTACTTGCTCATTCCCAAGAGAAATCACAAGATTATTGAAGAGGTTAAAAGAGCTCAGCATGTCCATCCTCCATCCAGACAAATCTTTTTCAGTATATGGAGAATTTCCATCACTTCTCTCATCACCTTGAATTGCATCCCAAGTGGATCACAAGTTGTTCTCACGACTGAAAGATAAGGAGTACTGACTTTATTTATTTATGTGAAAGTGTCATCACAAATCAGGAAGTATCACTGAAACATTCTAATTTCATTAGAAGTCAGAGCAATTTTTTAATCACAAAACTCACAAAGTATTAAATCTTTGGTGAGAAGGTTACCATAGCCTGTTCCATCTCTACAGCTGCTTAAGAAGGTAACCAGGAGTTCTCTGAGAGAAACTGTGTTGGGAAGATCAACAAAAAATCTTAAGACATTCCAAAAGCTTTCAACAGCTGAAGATTTGTCAGTCTTGTAAACATATGCACAGTAATCCAACTTTTACACTTTCTACCCAGAAAAAAATTATATGGTGTTACCAGTTTATCTAAGATGGAAGTAAATTATCTGCTTGCACTGAGAATGAATTTCTGTAAATAAATTCAGTTTCTGATGAAGGTAGAGCCCAGACATAAAAGTATCACTGTTACTATCAGAGGAAAAAAAAAATCCCAAAGAAAAAGTACAAAAAACCCAAACTAAAAAACAATGACAGCAACAAAACAAACAAAAATTAAAAAAAAAAATAACAACAACAAAACCCCCCCCACATGATCAAGGATCCCTGGAAATGTAGCCCTTTCCAGAGATGCTTTACACCCATGGCTTATAACAGGTATTAGAATTGAGGAGGACTGAGTAAGAACTAGACGGATAACAACTTGTTTTGCCTTCAAAAAGACCACATCAAACTGGACCTACCCTTACTGAGCAGTGGTGATGCCCTGGAGGAGCAAGCAGCAAGGCTCAGAAGTAAAATTCTCCATTGTGGGTTGCTTTGCCAGTGACACTAACTAGACAATCAAAGAAATATGAAGATTTGGCTTAAGACTGTCACTTCAAGTTACTGGAAACCCCAGGACAAGTGAATTATGGGTTCCATCTGCTGTGATTGATTTGCAGTGAGTTACAAGGAAATAGAATCTCTCAGTCCTATGCAGATAAACCATGGGGCTTTCTTGCTGTTTTCTCAATTTCACAAAAATACTTAATGCAGAATGCAATGATTGTGTTTGACAGACATCTCAACTGGCTGTGCAGTGACACAACATAGGAGATTTCTGAAATGGAAAGGGAATATTACTGTCTACATCCTTTGAAATAACAGGTACTTCTGCAGTGGGAAGAGACATCCTGTGACTCACACTGGCTCAGACTGCTGAAACCCTCTGGTGAGTAGCAGCAAGGTCGTCAAAGTGCTAGGAGACTGTGGTGCCTCAGTGAAAGGTATTTTGAAAATATAAATAGATAATTAGATAAACCAGAAGAGACATTATGAAAAGTTTATGTGAGGTGTCTTGTACAGAGCCAAAAAAGAAAGTAGAACACTAGACCAAAGGAACAATTGAAATGGGAAAAGACATATTTTGCCATTGTTGAATTCCTCAAGATGCATTTCTGGAAGTAGAAGAAAAGTTGCAAATTACATCTGAGTTCTGTGACTAATTAGGTGTGAAGGATCCATGCAAACTGGCCTTTAGAAACTATGGAAGAAACTGACATCAGAGGAAACTTAGGCATACCTAAGGCATAGCATGTCCCAGCACTCCCAGAAAACTTCCCAACTGAGAGTTGAGACCAAGTTAGGAACAAGCTCATGGCTGATGCTGCTGGAAATAATTTAATTTCTTCCTTTACTCTAGTGAGGAGTTAGTGAAAGGCTGTTCTGCACATGGGCAGCTATTTTGAGTTTGTATCATTGTGCTCATTGAGGACCAGAAGAGAACAGAGAATAAAACTGTGCATGAAAAGCATCATAATCTTAGTTGAATTTTGTATTTAATGATTCTGTCTAAATGCATGCATTTTGAAGAAAGAGAACATTATTGACTCCAGGAATTTTTCTTGATTTTTTCCAATCTATCCTTTGGAAGTTTAAAGCAGTGGAGGTTGTAGAGCACAGTGTGTACTAAAGTCAACAGAGATACCTTATGGACTAAGGAATCATTATTTTTCTCCATTTAGTTTATTATGAGTCTAACACTTTAATGAATTTTTGGTGGGTTTTTAGGCACCATACAAGGTAACTTGGGGGTCATATGTGCACTATCACTGTACTGTGATACTGTGAAACCAGATATTTTAAAATGTACAAATTTTGATTCTGAAACAAACGGTTTTGAATCCTTCCTTTAGGAATATATATTTTTATTACTTCACCAATTCTAATATTCTAAGAATATTAAACAGTACTTAAACAATTGATTTTATAACACAGTTTATAGATAATAAACTTCAGGCTCTTGGAAATATCTATCACATGAAACAGCTTAGTAAAATGAAAAGGCATGTTTTGACTCTGTCACATATCCCCCCTGTGACTCAGAGACTGGACAATGTTTTCCTTTTAAGTCTCTGTAACATTATCCCAGGTATGGTCTAATGAATACTGCCATCTTAAAGAAAATGAAACTTCAGCTTAAGATTCATGACGGTGTATTCCAAAGTAAATGTTGTATTGCATACCCTTTCTTAAAATAAAGTAGGTCAAGATAGTCTAAAAGTAATACCCCTTTATTACTGTTGATCGCTATTGATCATCTTCCCCAGTCCTTAGCTAGTTTAAAGCCACTTTCCTTATTTTTGGACCAACTGTATGATTGGCAAGAAAAGCACACAGCTGCAAGGCTTGATGGCTTCAGCTTAAACTCTGAGTGTTCAGCTCTTTTAAATATCAGTCAGATAGCTGAAGGTCAGAGTCTGGGCTGCTGTCAGTTCCTTACCTTCCTGGTTTGTGGTAAAGAAAAGCTCAGACTGGCTGAGTGAAGCAGTCTCCTCTGGTTTTAAAGCTTGTACAATTATTACTAACAGGTAGTTTCCTTTTGGTTTTGGTTTATTTCTATTGTTTTGGTTTGTTTGTTTTTTTTTTTTTTTCAAAACACAAAGATTCAACTGACTTTCTTCAAGGTGGAAGTGTAAATAAAAACTGCATTTTGACTTAATAGACTGATTTACATTTTCCAGGTTCATGTAATGATTTTGATGTGAGACATCATCCTGAGGTCATTATTATTGCAAACAACTGCTCAGAAATACTTTGCTGGAACACCTTTCAGTGAGGGATGATTTTTCTGTTTGTAGTGAAAATTCTACATTTTCTTGAAAGTTTTTTGTGGAATTTTTTTTTCTTGGATTACTTCACTTGATTCAGCAGACACAAGTACAGGGAAAATAATATTAGAAGTATAAACATGAGAAGTTTCTCACAGTCTGCAAGTTTTTCCAAAAGCAAAAAGCTGAGATTCTTTGCTGAACAAACCATGCAAACTTTTCAGTCAGAAAACCTAATATTTTTCAGGAAACACAAAATTTTTTCTCAAAAATTTTTCAACAAAAAAATTTTCACAAAAACTTTTCTCAGCTCATGAGCTAAATGTTTTAGTGTCACCATCCAGTTTTCTGCCCCTCTAGTTCTTATTTCTAAATTGTGCTTTCATTTAAAACACAACATCATTGTGCAGATGCAGAGCACTACAGGAGACACCTTGATGTGTATCTTCAAAGAATGCTAAGAGGGTGGATTTATATTAGAAAAAGATCAGTATTATTTCTTTTTAAAATCTGTCTACTTTTTGAAAACTGGATACTTCTTGTTTAGTTAAGTTAGAAAAGTTGCTCAAAATCTTGAAGCAGTAACAGACTGGTTAACTCCAAGTATGGGACTGTTGTGTTTAGTTTGAAGAAATAGGAAATAAGGTCTTTATAGTGAACTATCTAACAAGAAAAAGCTACAGTCATTGTGATTAAATTGCAGGTCACATTACACACTCATTTTTACAATGAAAGTGTTCATTTTCCTAGTCCAGGTTTTCCACATCCTAAAAATAAATTGGTATGAGTAGAGCATTATGTACTTGAGATCCACTCTTCTGTTTGTGTGTTGTAAGCAACAGTGCTCGCCAAAATACAGCACAATATATTATTTCTGATTCGATAATTCACTTTTTCTTCTGAAATTGCTTTCCATGTTAAATGTATACACATAAATTCTTTACAGCATTTTCATAAAACAGTTTTTGTATGGGATTTTAATCTGTTACATAAGTGAAATTCCAGATTTAGATCTACATCTGCATGTTTTCCTGAGTTAATCAGAAGAGAAAATAATTCTATTTTTTATTAGTGTTAACAGCTTGAAAAGCACCCCTTTAAAGCCAGATAGCATCTTTCACCATGAAACAAAGGGGGTGCTTGTTGAAGGAAAAATAGTATGTTGAAAAGAGTGTTTTTGAAGCAGTCCTTGAAAATAACATTGAGGTTATGTTTCATCTATTAGACAGAACTCCTCAGGCCCTAGGAAAACCAGGCTTTATCATTTGATTTTCACTCTTGAACTCTAGAATAATGATCAGCTCCTAAAATGTCACCTTTAATATTCTTTCACTTTCGTGTTAGTGTTTAATTGTAAATAAATCTTCGTATTTTTAAATATTCTTGGCCTATGCAGTGATAGGTTGAACTTGACCAACCTGGTTCTTATTGATTCATTTTTGCTGCCTGTCCCACTCCTGATCATCTGATCTGCTTTATTCACTCCTGAGATTGGTCTTATTAGCACTGCTTGCAGCTCTGCTGTGCATATCAGTGGCCAGCACATTTGAATTAATTATGTTTTTCTGAAGAAGAAATGGGACAAGAAACTAGGCCAATTATTCACTGTTAACCAACAGAAAACATTCACACTAGTGGTCCCAAATGTTCCCTGCGCCTCTGTTTAAAATTAATCCATCAGAAAATCACAGGGAGGATGTTCAAGACCCCCCTCCAATTATTTAAAATCATGTCATTAAATCAGACAAATGCTGGCACTGCAACTCAGCAGGCGTTAATTTAACCCATATGCTTTGGGTCTGTTCCTACATCCCTTTGTCTTAGCCAGAATTTATGCAAGAGTTATTTTTTTTTTCCTATAAAATAAAATTGTATTATAAGATCACCAAATAATTTTAAGCCCAATGGGTTCTAAATAGAAGCTGGATAAATATGAAAAAACTTTAGCTCAGCAAAACACATAATGGCTTCTTGGAGACTAATATTATAGAAAGGAAGATCCAAAAAGTGCCAAAAATCTGAGGACTGGAACCCGAGCGTGGAAGTCCAGTCACCATGGAATTGTGTTCCATAATGAAAATAAGCAAGATATATTCCTACAGATACATGACAATATTCTGGAAATACCCTAGTAAAAATGTTAAATGTGTGCCTCCGTCTCAGCCTTATAATCCCCTTACTTGTTTTTCTGCACTTCTTTCCTTCCTTTTTTCATTCTGTTTCTCCCTTCATTTTTTCTTGTTTTGTCATTTTTTTAATATCTTCACATATTTCTCTTCTGTTTTACCTCTCAGATTATTTCTTATTCTTTGCCATGCTTAGTAAACCTTCCTTTAAAATCTGTGTGTGAAAGAAAGGGACAAAATAAGCTGAAGTTTAAAATCATTTGGATTTGTCTAAAATGTTACTGTCTTTATGCACCACAGATAGCCTATCCATCAACTTTTCATACTGTGCTTGTTACAAAAGAAATGGTGATTAAATTATCATATTTATTTGTACATGACTTATAGGGGGAAAGTGTGATTTTTGTTATTTGAAAAGTCATAATAATGGTTAAAAAAGCACTAAAATTCTGTATTTACTACAACACCAGTTGGGAGAATAAGAAGAGATGAGTTTTTCCAGTGTAGTCACGGCAGTGACACGACTCTGTTGGCCGTTTACTATGTGGTTAAATGTGTTTTAGTGCAATAATTCCAAAAGATTAGGAGAAAAGCACTTAACTGCATACAAAAAAAAAAAAAAAAAAAAAAAAAAAAAAAAAAAAAATCCTCAATATTTATTGCTTTGATTCATGTTGTGATTATGCCAATATATGATAAAAGAACTTTATATATGTATTTTTTGTTTATTTTTTTGTGTCTGTCACAGCAACTTACCATCTGGAAATGCTAAAAGTGCATAAAAGAAATAGGATTTATATGCAGAAACAATACCTCCTTCAATCTTTCTTCAGTCTGGGCTAGGCCTTTGAATACAAGTTGCCCTTTTCAACTGTCATTTGCTTTTTGTTTATGTAATTGGTCATCACCATGAAACTAGTATATAAATCCGTGAACACTTCTGTGTATAAAAGAATGCTTCAATTGATTAAAGAATAGGCCTCTTTGCAGGAAACTCAAGGGACGCATGCAGTTCAGACCTAAATACTTTCTTTTGTTTTTGTAAGCAAATTGGGAATTGCAAAGAGCTTTTATTCAAGAAAAATCAAGATGCAATATTACCAAAGCAGCCTCATGCCTTGGACTATGTAATTTTCTATGAATTTGACATTCTTCTAAGTGTCATACCAGTGAAAATTACCACGAATTTGATAAAAATTGGTTACAAAATATGACGTTTGAGTCTAGAGTCTTCCTGCTGCAAGGAAGAGGTTCCTTCAGGCACAGACTTTGGAATCTCATCTTAGGATAGCCAATCCTTTGTCTGAAAGAGTTTTGAAGTTCTTGCAGCCCTATTACCAGCAGATTTCTTGAGCCCTTAACTGGCAAAATCTTCCCCTGCTGCCTTTTCAAAGTTTGAGGTGACCATTAATCTCCTCTTACCCTGATCAGTCATGCCTGTACTGGTTGACATCCAGGCACAAAAGGCAATGACAAAGGAGACTGCACTTAAATGAAGTAATTGATCTGTATTTACAGTCATTTCCATAGGAAATTCTCAAAGGTGAATTGGCTGAACCAACAGCATAAAAAGCTGAGGGGCAGAGACTTTTCAGAAGTGGCAGGGGGGCAGAGGAAACAGTTCATACCAGTGGAGGCTTGGAGGCTAAAGGGGCACAGACTGTAAGTGACACATTGCTGATTGATAGATGGATGTATTTGCAAAGTTCCCAGGAAACGTCAGACAGGTCAGAGAACACCTTTAACTGGAGATCTGCAGGAATGTTTGTTTAATGATCTTTTTTTTTATTTTCTCCACTATGACTCACAGATGAGCAGGGTGTTGGGTGTGATCTTACCAGGGTATTGGCTGTATAAGATGTGTTCCTACTCAGTTTTTCTGCTCAATTATCAAAGCGTGGTATGACTAAGAGAACTGTGCAGTCAGGAGTCTGCGCATACAGACCAGCACTGAAATTGTCCATAAACCAGTCCTGCTGTGATAACTTGAAAGTTACAGATTGCTTTCAAGAGAGGAAACTAGAAAAGCGAACACTCCAGGTCTCACAGATTTAGGACAACTCTGCTATCAGATGCCCATTTTGCTTCACAAGCTCAGGGAACATGTATGTCTAAAGAATTCCCCTGCATATCTGGTTTCCCTGGGCAGAAATGAAAAATAAAAACAGCAATTAACATTTTAGTTCTGCAAGTTAAATCATGACTGAAATGTGCACATCTACCAGAGTAATTAAGGTTGAACCCAGAAGAACCCAAACAAGCCAGAATAGCAAAGCCATATGATAATTTATACAGGTTTTCTGAAAATATTTACATTTTCCCCCTCTCTTTTTCCGCCCTCTCCTCAGAGCAGCTGTAAACCATTCTTTCATTCCCTTCCTGTCCCCAGTGAGATCCACAAGGTAAAGCATCCTCAGTTTTGCCTCAGGGGACACATGGCAAGACACACTTGCGTGACATGCATATGCTGGCATGCTTCGCTCCATGAAGATTAGTATATTTTATCTAGTCAAAAAGAGCTCCCTTTACAGTTAATGAAAAGAATTAGGCACCCCAACAATGAAATTCATGTAATAAATAGTTTTTACACCTCACAGTTGTCTATTATACTCCACTGGATATAAATAAGTATTCTTAAGCTCAAAGCTAAATACCTTATTATCATAAATTTAGTTAAACGTTTCCCAGCATGTGTTTTCTTCTCCATGTCTGTGTTCATTCCCCACGATATTTTGGTTTATTTTGTATTTGCCGCAGTGAGGAGCTTCTGGTGGACAATAAATAATCATTCTAGTACTTCAGGTTTTTGACAGAATCCTACTAGAGGTGGTGTTAAATGTCTTATGGCTCAGTTTGAATCCAAATGAAATCAACTGAAAGTCTCCCAAATATGTGGAGTGGAATTGTATTTTAAATTTGTTATTCTAAGCTGTGATTTTTCAAAAAAATCTCCTCTCAATTTCAGTTTTAAGGAGTTAGCAGTGAAAATGCATTTTTGTGTTTAGTTTAGGACAGAGAACATGCTTCTATAAATATCAAATTCTCTTACTTGTTAACAGCTTAGCTGCAAAGTAAATTTAATATATAAGAAGCTGTGGAAATTGTAGGAGTAAATTATTTCTGAAAAATTGCCACTCCTATTGTTCTCCCCTCTCCACAGTACTTCTATTGCTCAACATACCTTAAAGCAAAATTAATCTTTAAAATCAATAGAAAGTAATAGGAAGAGTTTAACAAAGAGACCATCTTTTTGGAATAAACATTGTTTACAGATCATTTTGTAGTCTTACTTTATGGTCAGTTTCATAACTCAAAGCTGGTTCAGAGGTTTTATAAATCATTCACTATCTGGATCCACTAAAAAGAATGTACTTGTTTTAGCTAAAGAATGCAGAACAGAAAAACTAAAAACAAAACAGTTAAATGAGCAACTTGATTTTTTTTTCTTCTGCCTTTTGAAAAAGTGCTTTTAAAAATTACATACTGTGAGCTAATATTAATCATATGAGGAGAGATCACATCAACAAAGCCTATCTAGTGATCTAGTTCCAAACTTCAGAAAGACTGTGAATCCTGCAAATTTTCATTTTATACATCCAAACCATTTTATAGTGTAATATTTATTTTTGATAATTCTCAGAACTATAAATCAGTTTACTTTACAGCCCTGTAGTCTTAGGATACAGAAGAAAATCTGTTTTCTATTTGTATGCTCTACTGTTTGGAATTACATGCTAGCTGAAGAAAATCTGCCCTTATACAAATGTGATAACACAAAATATATGAAAGTGTCCTTTCTTAGGTCTGAATAATAAGGCTCATTTGGGCAGATCTAGTGTGTTATGTTACTTGAACTATATAATGAAAAATAAAGTTCTTGGCTCACAAGAAGAGGAATGTTATTACAAAATACGAGGGCCATATACTTCAGTCTGTTCCTGTTTTGTGCTTGTAATTCATTGTAAGACACAAAGGCTGAGGATCAAATGTTACAAATTTAACATAAATTTATATCACCTTTATTCCCAGTGAGTTCCCAGACTGGGCACAATTTGTCTTAGGGTGTAAATTCCTTTCTTTGGTTCAGACCAGAATTCTATTGTTCACCTAAGTTACTGTTTTCCAGAGGGAATTCCTATGCATTCATCAAGGATTTCTCATATAAAAAAAATAAAAAAAAATTAATCAAAAAATTCTCAGCATCCTATAGCTGGATGCAAAGGAAGCTTGCTGCTTTTTAAATACATTACATAAACGCACAGTAAGTGTACTTTTTGCATCAGTACAAAACCTCCTCCAAATAGCAACAGGCCTAAATTTTTAAAGAGGTTTATTTTTATATTTTAAATATATATATATAATTTAGAAGAAAATGTGTGTAATTCATGTAGACTTTGACAGAACTAGATATTCAGTGCTTTATATACAATCAACATGCTTCTGCAGTTGCTGAGCTCCTTCACAAATATATGTGAAGGAGCTCCTTCACAAATATATATGGTCTGAAAATTTAGGCCCATGGACAAGGAAGATGCCAAATAACATCAACAGTCTCTTAGGTATCTAGTCAAGCTAATGTAGAGAAGACAAATTAATTTTTGAAGGCAGCGACACGTGCAAGAGAATGTAAGTCTCTCCATTTTACAGTCTCTTTTCCCTTGGGAGTCTACAGGAAAAAATCCAACGTGGTTACTTGAGATTTCTTTCAATAACATTTCAAGAACATATCTTTAGACTTAGACATATCAACCATCCTCCTGCTGTGAGCCAAAGCAATTTCACAAGAGCACTGTGAGCTTTGCAACTCAGCCCTGATGGACTAGGTCAAGGGAAGAAAGATGGGAACACATAACAACAAAAAAGAAAACTCTCCTGGGTCAGGGTTATTTTCCTGTTTTGATGTTAGGAGAATACTAATACTAACTAGGAATGCTAGCAGAATTTTCCAGGTCTTGACTGTACAGAGACTTCTGTAGGACAGTTTCATGTGCCTATTGAAATCCGACTGAAGTCCAGGAGTTGCAATCAAACAGAAATTTTTTACAATTGCAGCATCTTTATAGAAAAGAAAATGTAAATGAAAATTTTTTATTTTTCAGAAGAATGGTTAAAATAATTGACATTTTAGTTCATCTAATTACATATATAATTAGCCAAGAATGCATTTTCAAAGCATTCTTTATCTCTTGAAACATTTGTGTGTTATTAAGTTCCATGCTAAGTGAATGCTCTAATACTTACATTTAAATTACATTCCTCTTCAATAATCCATCTGCTCAAACAAGGCTTCTGTCAATGGATCTCAAATTCAGTTTGACAGATCAAAACAGCCACATCATCTTTCCGGTGATACCCCCCTCACTGTTTTCCTCAAGGATTTAGAAGGACTTCTGTTTATCTTTGGTTTTCCTCAGGGAAAATGGTGGGAGAAGGTCATTCCTAGGCCATTCCTAGGCTACATAAGATGCCACAAGTCCAGAAATCCCTTCTAGAGATTGTTCATATCACATCAGTTTAGCAATTTTCCCAGGAATTTTCAATGAGAATTCATAAAATAAAGGTGCACCTCTGTTGATTATGTAGGACATTTTTTTTATTTCAGCAGGTTTTATGATTTATTTCAAGGGTGTTTTAAGGATATGGATCTCTTGCAAGAACTGTACAAACAGCTACTGAAATGGCACACATTTCAGAAATTAACACTGATGTGTTTAGACCATAAAATAAATATAGACAAATCACTTGGACAGAATAAAATTTTCCCAATTTTTCAAAATGTCTGATTTTATTTACATATGAATATGCATTACATTAAATTGTCAGCACTGACTAACTATCCTTCTTAGACAAAAGATAACCATATTTGATTTCAATGAAATTGACTTTTTTGACTTTTTTATTATTATTAAAGGCATTGAATTAAATTAACTTCAAGCAGAAAAATTAATAATCACCCATGCATAGTTACATATCATTGTCTGACAAAGGCCATATGTTTTTTAAAATGTATCAAGAGCCACTTAAGAGTCTGAGGTCAAAAGCTGGTGTTGTCCTAATTTGTATTCATTCCTGGAGTGCAGCCTTTCACTGGAATTATTTCACCTTAATGTCTCTCAGAACACAAAGTCAAGAACAATGAAAGAATGAGGAGCTAGAATGGAGCTTTCAGTTGTCCTCTGTCCATTAGGAAATGGTTCTTTGCATAACCTCTTTTGGTTAGATATAAGTAAATTCATTCTGAAGGCTCATCCTATTCCTATTTTTTTCACAATTATCTTTTAGATAATAATGTAGAAAACGTTCTGCAGAAATTTTCCTACTTACTATCATGCTAAACTACTTTGTCACAGTCTTTTCCTGTGATTTGCCATGTGTCAGTAACCTTTTTTTCTTTTCCTAGCCTCTACTCTATAGCTGAGACTGTTTTTTTTTGTCCTTGGACACTTGGCATGCTATTATTCTGGTCTACTGGGTCAAGTGTTACTTAATATAAGGTGTTCATTCATTTTACATTCTTAAATAAACCTCTGCCTGCATAGCTAGACACCCTGCATTCACAGCAGTGAAAGGGTTAGCTGAAAGTGCACATGAAAAACATCACATTTGCCATACGCCAAAGACAACGTGAATTGTGCAAATAAAATAGAGAGTGTCTATAGAAAGGGTTTGCATAGCATACTTGTTTTTTGCACCCTTGAAATATTCTCCAAGCCAAATCTACATTGGCTGCTACAGAAGGTTGGCTTAATACCTAAAGAGAGAGTCCAGGGCACTTGCTCAAACATATCTAGTACCCCTGGCTCTTAGCACAGCCTGCGGGAGAGGGAGCCAGCCCGTGTTTTGAAAAGCAGCTGTGAAGTGAGGGGTTATGCAAAAGGCATTTGCTCTGACTCTCATCTTGGCAGGGGTGATTTCCAGATCCTCAGTTCCTTTTGCACTCCACCTAAACAGATTCAAGCTACTGCAAATTTATGTGACTAGACCAAATTTTTCTCAAGGCACTGGCTGAACAGTGATGATGAGAGTAGGCATAGTAACATTAACTTTCCTTGTTTCTTTGCCTTATAGCATGCTATAGGATCTGCTCTTTGCTTGCCATATCCACTACTGATTGTCACTGCAACTTCATAACATAGGCAACACAAGGTTTATTAAAAGGTTATATTTAATACATTTTATCCTCCCTGTACAGGCACTTCTAATTTTGTCACATTCTTTTCCTACCAAATGTACTTTAAAGTTCAATGCTAACTTGCCTGCTTGCATAGAAAAGCTTGGTTTACATTCACATTATTCAGAAATACTATTAGTTTGTAGAAGGCATATTTGAATCTTCTCTCAATTTTAGAGGCATGGGGTTAACTTTGGGCTTTCCAACACTGATGAACAGGCTAGAGAAGTATGGCTGGATATTTTGGGGTGTCTTTGTTTGCCTGTTTGTTTCATGTTTTCTCATATTTTGAGAAATAAAATGAGCAAGATCTCATTGAAACCCATCACTGATTGCTACAATGTTTCAGATATTTATAAAAGACAAACTATCATTATTTATTCATTACTTATTTTAAAAATAAAATAGTAATATTGGTTTAGAATACCTTATGGAAAAAATACATTTGAGAATGTGGCTTGTACAGGGAGGATGTTAAATACAGAAATCCAAGAATAAGTTTTTAGCAGTAGTCTACATAAAACCCAACAGAACTGCTGAGACTGAAAATAAAATGTATCAATAATGTTTATATGGAAAGAGAAATTTCAAGAATTGATAATGAATATGGCAGGTCCTTGTGTTGCACAACCCAGCTTGACAACTAGGGCTCTTTCCCACTGGAGAAATTTCCAGGTAGTCTGTAGACAGAGTTGCTGTTTTATATCATTTCCAGGCTCAAAGCTGAGTATTCATCAAAGCTTCTAGTTAGGGAGTGTTTTGTGGTGGGAATAGCCAGAGGCTATCATCCATTAATGTGTTTTTTGAAATATTTGTGAGCATAAACCCCAAACATCTTCACATTATTATTGCCAATGTCCTCTTTGGTGAAATATGTGTGAGCCTCGGTAGCAGTCAAGTACAAAAACAGGTGAGCAGATGAAAACAGTAGTATGAATTCTCCCTTCAGTACCAAATTTATTTTGTTACTGAAGTCCTTAACTAAAATTTATTTTATTAAAGCAGTAAATAATCCTCAGAACTGAAGAAATCCACATTTAAAACTGAGAAAGTGCTTAAAAATATTAATTTCATCCTTGATCCAAAATCAAGATAATCTTGAGCCAAAGTTTTAGGATTGCAGATCTAAAAACTAAAATGCTACAGGATCTGGGATAAAAATCTCATTTATTTTGAAGATACAAAAAACAATGTCGTAATATAAGATCTGAGCTGGCAGAAGATTTCCAGACTCAAATGAACATGTGAGAAGTGACGTAAGAAGCGTGAATAACTGGATTGAAAACATATAAGATGAACAGCAGCTTATAACACTGTTTCAGAAACAGTGGAAGACATCTGGGTTTAAAAAAGTCATGATGAAGAAAGGAGATAAATTTAAAATTTGATCAGAGGAGATGATATTTCAGCAACTTTCCAGGGTGGTTCCTCAGCCAGAGCTCCTCCCCATATTGTTCTAATTCTGCTGATTTTCAGCTACAATAAACACCTGCCAAAATCAACCTGAAAACTATTTTGGATACAAAATATAAGGTTCCAAATAGAGTTAAAAGAACAAACCCAAAAATATGCTTTTAAAATTTCAAGAACCATGATATTTTGGATTCCATCCATATGAAATGCTGGCCTTTTTCAAATATGTGAGAGCATTTACTGGTATTAAAAAGCTCTGGGAATTGTCACTGTCACGAAGGAGATTAGTGTCTTGTGCTCTCCTTATGGTATTTTCAACTTCTGAACCAGGCTGTGACTAAATTTCTATAATGAAAAACGTTTGCAGTACTAATGCTGACCTCATTTGTCTCTTAAATGCTAAAAGAACTTTAACCTTATGAATCTAAAATTTTTGCTGTAGAAACAAAAATCTGATCATTTACATGTAGGAATGGAAAATATTGGACTTACTAGCATCCAAGTAAAACACTGTGGAAGAGAAAATGAACAGGTGATAATACTATTTGCGTCTCTCTCTCTCTCCTTTCCTTTTAATCTTGTTAGATTCCTTCCATCTCATTTATTTTCAGTCACATTCACAGAATTCAAAGGAACAGTCTCTCCCAAGCTTTATTTACTTAAGTTTTGTAACTAGATAACTGTGAACTTTATCAGGTAGGATGAGGTTGCTTTGGACCTTAAAAAAATCTCTGTTCTACAAACTTTTCACTTCTGAGTCACCATTATCAAAATCTACAGTTCAGAATTCAAGACATCGAAGGAAGAAGAACAAGTTCCCTCGAAGAATAAATTCATTCTAAAAGTGACGTGAGTGGCCACAATGGGTGCAAACAGAAATGTAGGATGTTTTGCTTGAACTTCAGCAATCACTTTTTTGCTGGCTGGATGACTAAACACCGGCAGAAGTTGCCCAGGGCAGTTGTGGAGTCTCTCTTATATATTCAAAAGTATATAGAGAGATAATCAAAATCTTCTGGGCCTGACCCTGGGCAACCACTGTTAAAGGTTCTGTTTGAAGAGGGATGTTGGACAAACTGACCTCCAGAGGTCTCTTCCAAACTCAACCATTCTATGATTCTGCGTCATTCTGAGGATATTGTGTTTTGCTTTTGGTTTTCCACTCTTACCACAAATTTCCACTTACCCTCGGTTTCCACAGTACTTCAAAGAGTGGATAACTAAATGCATGCAGCAATTTCCTTTCAAACATAATGCAAACTGAAGAGTTAAATTACTCTGTTCATCATTTATCTGTCACCATTTTCAATATCATCAGCTGTACTGAAAAACCTTTAGATTGAGTAAAAACTGGATAATTCTCATTAATATGTCTTTTGGCTGTAAACCAAAACTAAAACCTGTTTTAGTTTGGCTTGTTTTTTCAAGTTGTTCATAGGTAGTACAATAAAATATGAGCAGTGCAGAAACATTTGTGTCTGTCTCTTGTTTCGAATTCCTCTAGAGCTATGTTTTGAAAAATGTTTCAGAAGTGCAGTCCAAGAGGAAAGTATTTTTCAATATTCTGGTGCTTATTTTAACCTTTTGCATTGGAGATCCTTTCAAAGTTGACCTGGACAGATTTTTTACAACTGGGCAAGGTCTAATTCTAAGGTTTTTCTGCCTGTTTTTGACATGACAACTTTAATTATAATCTTAGTCACTGGTGAATTTTAATTAATGATAGTCAATCTCACTGTTTTTTTAATTTTCTAAAAAAATGGTTTTCATTTTATTCCAATCTAAATTTACCCTTATCTAAACCTTAAAGAGTGAAAAATGGCTTCTTTTCCATTCAATTTAGTTTTAACTGATTTTCATTTATCAAATTCTGTCCTGAACTGTGTCCACGATAATAATTAAAATACGGAGTTATTGATATGGTTTTCCATTTACACATGGACTATTCTAAAAGTAAACTTAAACTATACAATAATATAAACAATCTGAAACTATTTTAAAATAAATAAATAATCCAGAAAAATAATTTTTTTTTCTCAGTTTCTAAGTGATTTCTTCCAATTTTGATGTCTGTGGTTGAGGATGTGCTTCATTACAATGAGCACTAATTGACAACATTTTTTGACCATTCTCAAAGACAAGTCAAAATCTGGCTGCTCATGGAGTATGAAGTTTTTCCTGTGCAGGGAAAAGGTCCCCCTGGCTTAGGTTTGAGATAACAGAAAGTAACAGAAAGTGAGTGGACTATTTTAACATTTTGATTGTGTGTCAATACTTCATTAGAGTTATAGACACTGCAGAATTGGCCCTGAGTCAAAGCTAATGACCAGGTTTTCACTTCTGTTCCTTTACTCATCTTCAGCAGCACACTTCTGGACAGTGTTTTTATGCCATGGGTAACCCAGCTGTACTTGTTCCTATTTTAATGTAATATTGTCCTGTGACTGACTTAAAGCATGACAAGATGGTTGCCTAGGAACATTTTCAGGGCCCTGTGCTAAGAGAGTCCCTTGAACATTTCTTGAAAGGATGTGATATATGTCTCTGACAAAAGGCAGGCAGGGTGACAAAAGGCAGGCAGGGTTTTTTTCTCTCAGAAAACCCTTGTCATTCATATTTCACCAGTTACAGAGAAAAGGGTTTGGGAGAAAAAGCATCACCAGTCACATGCTCCTTCAGTAAATTCAAATAAATCAGTTATATCTGGGGCTTGCAGCACACTAGAAAATATTTATTGTGAATTGTTTTCTTCACCCATGAAGGAATAAATCTTTCAAATCATTAGTTCATGTCTTTTTAATCCAGTTTCAGAAGTGAATGTGTTGTCATTTGTAATGACACTAGCACCAGAAAAAAAAAGCATAGATAAAAACGCTTATGTAATTTGTGTGCTTTCCTCAAGATATGAAACATGATTTTCCTTCAAAAGAATATTTTCAAGGTTTTCCCATGCATGCCTGATATTCTGACAGTTCGTGTTTACAAATGCAACTTCTGTGGAATGTAATTAACAGAAGAAGTCATAAGACCACTGTATAAATGAAAGGAAGACTTTTGGGGCACAAATGGTGGGTGAGCTTTTTCCCTTTTCTCTCAGTGGAAGAGTTACATGCTGTTATTTTGAATGAAGCATTAATGACATATTGTAGCACGGGTTATTCTGGATCAGTTTTTAATTATAAGCTGTCATTTTAACCTATCTTGGAACCCCATGTTTTAAGAAAGTGAAAATTCATTAATTCAAGGGTTTATAGAACCAGGGTTCATTAAAGCGACTATTGTCTACTTCTGCTGACAGTTCTGTTTCAATATATATAAAAAGTTTCCTTTATTGAAGTACATTGTGGTGTAACAGGAACATGTTCTATTTGATCATGCTTCTGGAATGTCTTTTGTAAAAGAAACTATTTTGGAAGCTACATCCATGGAATGAACACTGATTTCAAATCTATCTCTGTCCAATGAAATGCTAATCAGAAATGTGCTTAAATGATTGAGTTGAAAGAAAATTGGGAACTCACTCAAGCCAGTGATAAATTCTTGCAGGTTTCCAGCAGCTTGGTAAGATTTTTTTACTGCCAACAACAATAGGATCATAAGCTTGGCTTACTTCTGTGGCAACCGGTTTGATCTCACCAAGATTCAGTAAGTTAGTGATAAATAGGAGTTCAGCTGTAACCTTAGAAAACAAGATAAACAAAGAGACTGGAGCAAGTGAGCACCTTTCTAAAGGCAGAGAAAATTAATTATATTTTTGCAACATAAGAAATGAACTGGTCTTCACTGTTAGAAGTTCTTCCCTATAGCATTACTTGAGTCTCTTAGCTGAACATCTCATTTAGGCACAGACTCCCAAAGCAGAGGAAACAGCTGCATCAGTTTCAGATATCAATCCCTTATCTTTCTGCTAGCCTTTTTCTGACAAAACTTAAGCAGTGGAAATGGAGTAACAGATGCGAACATTCTTAAGCCTCAAAAGAGAGTGACTGGTGCAGTTCTGCCCCTTCTAGCCTAAGAGGTGCAAACACACTCTGTTACCCCTTTTCAGATTATCCAGCAAAGTGATAGGGGAAAAACTACCTCCAACCACCACAGTTAGACTTACCAAAGGTTTTGGTCCTGTACTTCTTACTGACTCATCTAAATCCCCTTATTGTTAATCCCTTTTTAATGTTCCACTTTTTCTGTAGCTTCTCTTGGTATGTAAGGCATCAGTCCTGATTGTAATTTTCAGCAAAAATTTCCAAATTTGACAGGACAGCACATGAGAAAGTGTATTTTCAATTTGGTTTATGCTGAGCTGTTCTGTCTGCTATTGCAGTCAGAAAATTAATAAAGACTCAGTTTACAAACTGAGTAAACTTCTTTTCTTGCAAACTCATTAGGTGCTTTATGACTACAAGGGACAAAGTTCTGATGTTCATGTACTCTATTTTTTCCTCTTGTTCAGCTAAATAAGTTAAATTCCAAAATTGAGTGACTACCTAGCCCCTGTCAGAAAAAGCGAAGACATACACCAGGAATTTGCAGCAGAAAGAACAAACTGAAGTTGATGTGCTGATGTCTCCAAGACAAGGTTTTTTTATTCATTCTCAGAATATCTACACTTTCATAAACAAGATCAGTGACATATTCAGAGCCTTGTTGCCACAGATCTAAAGCACTTGGACAAAATGAAATACATTGGGCCAGGTCCTTAGCAGTGTTCAAGGAAACAGAACAACTTGGGCCAGCTGAACATGTACTATTTCTTTTGGATGTTTTTAAACATAATTTACATTTTTTCTTTGGACAGATAGAAATTTTCTGCCTTCAAAGTGCAGCTAAGTGATCCTATTATTGTCAGGACAACAGGAAAAAAATGTTTCAAAACTGTATTCAAAGCTTTTCCTGCATGAGGTGCTCAGAACAACTCAATGAGAGCTTATATTTTCTCCTGCTTCCTTTATATGAAATTGCTTAGAAACAGAACACACTTGGAACAAACACTTCCGTAAGCTCCTTGAAATTACCCAAAGCCAGACTTTTTTGCTAAGGAACTGCAAACACTTAGGTCATATTACAGTCGATAGCAGTTTGTTTTGTTTGTCTGCCATAGCTGCAGATGACAAAGATCCAAAAGCCATTGACTTGAATAGGCTTTGGATTGACTGTGGGGAAAGGATTTCCACTGTAGATAGGAATGCTTGAAACATAATCATTTAAGGCTCCAGTTTCAGGAAAAAATATTCTATCTTTCCCTCTGTCTCACACATGTACACGTTTGCTTAGGATCAAATTCTCTCTCCTTTGTTCGTATTAGATAACCATAAAACCACCAAAGCCATACAAAGAACAAGGTGTAATATAATGTGAATAAAGCTTTAAATACTTGCCTAGAGGTGGGAATTTTCCCCTCAGGCCTTGTTGAAAAGCTATCAGGCATGCTCTCAAACGAGGTCAGCAGATTACTGCTCGTTTTTACGTACAACACTGTCATCAAAAAACCCCCTTGTATTAATATCATAATAATGATTGCAGTCAGTTATTCCATAGCTAGAGAGTGCCAGAGCTGGTGTTGCACTTTCTTTGTCAGAGAGAAACAACTTAGCCTCAGGCTGGCTGTGCTTTTCCAGACTATAACTCACAGGTGCAGAGTGACTGGTCCAGACAGGACTCACCAACACATGCGTGTCTCAGACTTCCTCGGAACAGCTGAAAACAGGATTAATTCAGTTACCAAGAAAAGAGGACCAAGGCATAGCAGCCAAGTATCTTGCTGCTATCATTTATTTTAAACTTTCAAAAGAAAAGAAATAATTTAGGAGGGCCAGGGGTGCATGAGAGAAGGAGAGTGATGGAGAGGGAAAGAGGAAAAAGAAAAGAAAGGGAGCTCTGACTCAGTCAGTGAATCACTTTTTTTTTTTTCCCTCTGAAGAAAAGTTCAGACTTATCATGAACAACTCAAGATCTTCTGAAATGATAACCAAAGTATACCAAGGGGACAAAAAGTAATTTTTAGCTTCATCTTTTTTTTTTTTTCTGTGAATATGCAAACAAGTGATAGCCATGGGTTTCATTAAATCCAGAAATTTCTGTATTAACCAGACACTAATGTACCAAGATAGTACATAAATTAACTGCAGAATGGGGAAATAAAATGAAGACATTATATATTTTTTGTAAACAAAAATACGAAATTTCATGCTGAACATAAATTCTGTAATTTACAGAATTACCTTATGTTACTCAGAAGGTGAAGACACACAAAGTAAATTAAATCCTTGCAAGACGACTTGGTGCAGTCAAGAGGACTTGCTGGGGATTCTGGACACAAAGGCGACCTTCCTGGCTCTGTCACTTGCTCGTTGGATTAATATGGACTACCCACTTCTATTTCTGCCAGTTTACTGATTCCCTTTACAACTGAGGGCATTATACAAGATAGGTTTCACCCAATACTTTTAAACACCCATACCCTGAGAATCAGTAGATGAAATGGATGTTGTTGGTCTTTCCAAAACCAGTAGAATTTAAACATAGGACAGGTGTCAGGTTTCCTGCAGGAGCACTGAGACAGGCCTCTGAAACTCAGCAGGGAAACATGTGGCACCTGCAGCATTTGAAGACTGAAAATCAAAGTATCAAGCTTGCAGCAATTGTCAGTATAAAAGCATTAGAGTTTTACTTCATAGAACTAAAATCATATCTGCACATTTTAGCTAGGATCTCAACTTGGCATCAAACTAATTTTTTCAAGTCTGAACTCAATTCACTCATCAGCTAATGATAATTATTCTCTCGTTAGGTCCTGTCACAAATTTAAATAGAATTTAAAATAACTAAGGTGGGAACAGGTCAAAATTTTAGCGTTTACATACAGCAGTTCATAGACATTTTCCATCATTTTAGACGGCTAATATTTTTTTTATTCAGAAATCTTTATAAAAACTGCTTCTGAAATACAATTTCCAACAGCCCTTCTTCTTAATTTTTAAATTTTTATAAAAATACATGTCACAAGCCTACTCTCATTCTTATCACTTCTCTCAGTAAAATAAAGAGAATGGATTGAGATAACTTTAAATAACTTTTGTTTTTATTCTAGACATTTATTTTTTTTTTTGTGAAATAGCATGCTGTTTGAACCCAAGGCTTTCTAATTAAAAAAGTGTTCTACTGTACCCTGGTGATACTTATATTGCAATGACAAGTGATTTCAATACTATGGACTACATATGAATTAAACATCTGCCTAGTATTTATTATAACATCAATGTAAAAAACTATTAGAGCATCAAATTATCATGTTACAAAGCTGCAAGATTCATCCTGTCTTTGGGGATTTTTAGATATTAGACTGATGCAATTCTTGTTCTTGGCCAAGTAAACTCTGTGCTCTTTCCTTTGTTTCATTATGTATAAATATGTGCATGCATTGTTTATAGATTGTGTATACTAAGCAAGGCCAGGTTTGATTCACAGCTGTGAAATTAATCATGTTCTATATACAGGGGATTTCAGGGAAAATTGTTTTATATCAGTACTCTAACTCTTCACAGTGTTTTTTCTCTTGTGTGGTAAATTTTTTAAGGCCAGGCAGTACAACTGGTAAATTAAATCTACGATTATATAAGAGACTCAAAGAAAAGAAGATTAAAAATAAAAGGAAAAAAAAATAAAAAGTATAGTAACTTGAAACATATTGAAACATAAACATACAGCATTCACAGTATAAATCAACAGCTTAATGTATTAACTGCTTGGCATAAGAAAGACATTTACCCTTTTAACTATTTCCTCAGCAATTTCCTCCTATGATGCAGTGTACAACAATGCAAAGTTGGCAGTCCTGCCAGACATATGACATGAAACAGGTGACAGGAGCTCAAATGGAAAAAGATAAGTGAGTATCTCTCAAAGTGTGAATCCATATTTGTTTGTGAACAGCTTCCATGCATCATAACAGCAGAAAATGCTTTTTACTGGTTCATAGCCTGAACTGAAATTTTTAAAGTTGTACCATTGCTGGTTTTCAAAAATTGCTTTGACCATGAGCGAGCACAAGGGATTGCAATTTGTCTTTCTTTTACAATCAGTGAAGTAAAAGCTCAGGGATCTGAACATTAAAAAAATAAAATTTTTAAAGTAATATGTCTATCTTTCAAATGTGGAACAAGTACTACTTCCAGATATGTCATGTGGCATTACTGAGAAGGAAATCAACAATCAGCATGAGGAGCTATTCCAGGGGATTTACTGCCAGCACCTCGTAGCACCATAGAAAATGCAATGCCACTGGACCTGTGGGAGTGACATTCCCCTGGAAAAGAAGCTATGGACTGAGCAGGGTCCCCACTGAACTGGAAATGACACTAGAAAATGAAGAAAACTGAGTCCTGCACATCAGTTCTTGATTTTTGCCAAAGATCCATTGAGAGACCTTCCCAGAGATTTCTCCTGATGTATAAGTAGTGGATTGCAGAGCTTCTGGCAATTTGTGCAAAATATGTTCTTTCTTTACTCTTTTTTTTTCACCTTTCTACTCAAGAAAGGCTTCTTCAGAAGTCCTGTGGATCAGACAGCAATATTTGAAATGGAGAAAATTGCTCCACCAACAACTATGTTTAAGAAAAAACAAACAAACAAAAAAAACCAAAATACGACTTTGCACCTATGCCTTGAAAAGAGTTTCAAGAACTAAACTATAGTTTCATAGACTTTCTTGACTGCAGCCTTGAGGTGTATACCTTGAGGTATATACAAAACACTCTTGTGAAAGAATCTCAAAGAAAACTGCTGCTTTGACATCTCCTATCAACTGCTGTAGTGCTGCTGAGCCAGGTTTCAGAGCCTGTCTCCATCTGAGTACACAGGATACAGAGCAGAGATTTAACCCTCACACTCATGGCACCCAAGTTTTAGGCACTGCTGTGTTAAGCTGAACCAGTCGCTAAGTCTTACCTGAAATCCAAGCACACCAAAGAGGAAAAAAAATTGACTCACTGAACACTGCATTCAGAAACTCTAAACATTTTATTAGACACATTTTTTGTGTTAGTTCTCCTTTTAACACTTTTGTTTTTTTTTACAGGAAGATCTAGGTTCCTAGTTACAAAGTACAATGGAAAATATCTTAAGAAGAGTAAATCATGAAATTTAATGAAATTTTTATAACTCATTGTTCTTTCTGAAGGCATAGGCCCACATAGAGAACAAGACATCATTAAAATTAATATTTTTCCATTCCATTATCCATAATAGTTTCAGGATTTTACTGGTTCAGACTTTTGAATCCAATTTGTACTGAAATGATGATGTGCCATACAAAATAGTAATTGAGACATGCCTATGTTTTTGGATCATGACAGTTAAGTAGGTGAAATCATCCTGTTTTAATTACAAAACAACTCCCCCTCAACTGTTTCTTATGGTTAATGTTTTTCCCCTAATAAAATGCAAAGGATTATTATGAGAAAAACTTATGTCATTTCTTGACAAAGAAGAAATATATTTCCTGTCTACCATGTGTCTAAATACTGTTCACTTTTCTATTTCAACAATACCACTGAGTCAAAAGCAACTTTGCATAAACCAGGATTTGACCTTTTTAGGTTTCTTCTGAAGAAGATATTTACGGAAAATGAGTAATATACTAAGAACAGTTAGTCTGAAGTCATAGCAGAAGAAAAGTGGTTTGTAGCAGTCATCTTTATAGTAAAAATATGTTTCATTTTATTCAACAAAGGTAAGGTAAGCTACTCAGGACCAGGTTACATTCCTCATTACACTGGAAATATCCTAACAAAAAGAAGAACTGTCCCGCATCCTGAGTCAAGCATTCATTACATGTTCTTCATTCACACCTTTAAGTGCCAACCGATATAAAAGACATTATGTCAAACATTTCTCATAAAAGTTGTAAAAGTCTGTATCCTGAAAGTGCCATTTCTTGGGCTCAGAAAATACGTAATTCTACTTAGAAGTGCTGATTTCTCAAATGCCTGACTTCACAAATGCCATGGGCATTCATTCAGAAGGACATCTGTCAGAGAAGAAAGAGTTATGTTCTTTTCTTGATGTCTGTCCTTGTGCCAGAGCATATATTCAGAGGCAAGAAACTTGCTTTCAAAGCTTCTTAAAAGGGACCCTACTAGACATTTCCTCTTTCAAGAAGACAGCCTCATCTTCCAAACTCTTGCCTGCTCCTCTTTATGGAGCTTTTGAATAGCCTCTGTCTAGTGTTCGAGCAAAGAAACTGCCTTTTAGTTTGTTCTTCCATTTGTTTTTCTTCCACACTGATCGCTTAGGTAGACTCTATTCCCAGCATTATTTCTGTTTTACATGATTCCTCCTTGTAGAATGAGCACAAACCACCCCAGAGAAGAAAGTAAAACCTCTATACCTTTGTTGATGTTCAGAATGGAAAATTATATTCCTTTCTTCACATTCAATAAATTGAAGATTTCCCTGAATAATATGTTAACACTTGTAGTAGTGAAAATACACCAAACTAACTTTTCATATTATATGCAACAATACATCAAATATTGTTTTGTTAATGACTATTTAATCACAGAATCATAGAATTATTTAGATTGGAAAAGAAACTGAAGATCATAGAGTCCAGCTGTGAGTGCTTGTCTTAATTCATTTTGAAAGGCATAGCTTAGAGTTTTTCAAGATGTGAATCCTAATCTCAAATACCGTCAAACACACGAGCATCTGTAACACAAAATCTCCTTTTCCCTCAAATGTGTTATTAACAGATGTCTGCCTCCTGCACGTTCTGGGAACTGCTCACAGGTGGCAAGGAAATTGTTTTAAAACACTGTAACAGAGACTTAGAGTAAACTTGTACCACCTACCCAAACAGACCCTAACAGGTCCACAGAAAGTCATCATGGAAACATAATACAGGCTATTAGAACCAGAAGGGCCTTCTTCAAGAAATAGAAAATGCTTTCAAGCATGAGCAGTGGAATTAAGCATAAAGTCTGGCAAGCCTAGAATAAGACAGGCCAAAAACCACTTTCTTAAATAATTGCAAGAGGGATAAAAACTGTGAATAAAACTTTTTTGAACATTCCAAAAGCAGGAATCATGCCAGTTTATTTTCAGGATTGATAGTTGATATAAAAGATGAAAAAAGAATTTCTCCAACAAGATGCAGTCTTAGCAGAAATACTAAGTGAATTATTGGCATTGGTGTTCAGTATAGGGTAATGCAGGTGAGCTCTGACATTGAGCCATTCCTTATGGGAGACAAATCCAAGGAAATAACTCAAACTGAAGTTTTCTTAGATTAGTTTTAGAGTTCTGATGATTTTTTTTATCATTGATAACACTAAGAAAGCAAAATAGTTTTCCCTTTAAAACTCAAAATCAGATTATATTTGAGATGGTCAGAATTTCTTGAGTCATCTTGGATGGTGGAAGACTGAAGATGCTGAATGAAATGGTGGGTTTTCAAAGAATCTGACAGGAGATATCCAGGAAAATACACATAAGTCTTTTTCTTCTTGGACCAAGTAGCTGAATTGTATAATAAACCATGTGAACAAATACAATTTAATGGAGAATATTCAGTATGAGTTTGGCTGGAGGAAATTGTGCTTCACTGCACTTCACTGTGGACAAAAAAAAAAAAAAAAAAAAAAAAAAAAAAAAAAAAAAAAAAATTCAAAGAACTTTCAAAGTCCCTAATCAAAGTTCTTACTCTAACAGGGAAGGTTTTCTCACAGAGTAATGGTCAGTTAAAAGCTGGGAAACAAATAATGAGAACAATCAGAAATGCTACTATTTTTAATCCATGAAGACCTGCACTTCAATGAATATGGATAAATATAAATGACTTGGGATGAAAATAAAAGCAAAAGTTGTTGACATACATCTTTTCAAGACAGTAATTTCAGAAACTGTCTTTGGAGTGTTGAATATGCTAGATGATACTGGATTGTTTAAAGGTGAAATGAAAATTAATTGTTGATATCTATAAAATAGTCAAAGTCTAGTTACTCGTATGTCATTATGGACTTTAAATAAACTGCTCTCAACGAGGAAAGGAATCTTTGGATCATTGTTATTTCTCTAGAATCACCAGTTCAATGATCATCAACAATCAGAGGAAAATAGAATGGTGTTAAAGACACAATAGGAAAACTTGTACCACTGTAAAACTCAAACACACCAGCTATGCTGTTGAAAGTGCTCCTCACCACTCTCCTCTCCAAATAAATATAGTAAAACTTGTAAAGATGTAGAGAGCTGTGACAAGAATGATGAGAGGAGAGAAATGCTTTCCACCTGAGGAGTTCTTAAATAATCTAGAACTTTTAGGAAAATAAGGGACTGACCACGAGTGATTTCACAGGCTCTAAAATCATGAATAGGCCGAGAAGGTCACTGGGGAATAATCATTCCCTGTATTTTATAACGCAAGAATGAGAAAGAACTAGGTAGAATTATCAGGCAGTAGGTCTCAAGGAAGCAACTGGAGTGCTGTTTCACACAACACCTCATTATATTGTGGAACTCACTGCCACAGATAATTTCCCATGCCAAAAGTGTAAATGGATTAAAAAACATATTAAAAAAATTAAGCACTGGAAGATCCATCAAAAACTAATAAACCAGATGATGTGGTGTAATCTTCAGTTTGAGAAAGCCCCAAGAAGAGATGGCTGGAAGCTGCACAGCTGTGCAGTTACCAAAGCATTTGCTGACCAGTATCAACAACATGATGTTGGCACACATGAGTTTTAAATCTGACTAAAACCAGATGGTTTTATATTCTTAACTCTTGTCACAGTTTCTAGTGAGTTCCCCTCACCCTGAACAAAATTCCTGAGGTATATTACCCCTGTCTTCTGTCTCTAGTGACTGTTTCCATCTGACAGTTTATTTGGGCCCATGTTGTGCACATACATGCCTTCATTCATTTTTAATACTTGGCCTATACTCACAAAGAGAAACCAATATCCATTTTGTGTCAAGTCAGTCCAATCAGGACCACATTTCTCCCTCTGGGAGGACATGTCCCTTTCCCTCGATCATCTAAGTTTTTAAGTTAGGCATCTTAGTTCCATCATAACAGATAGATAGATCTGGATTGCAGAGTAGTTTAAAATTCCCTTGGCTATATTAAAATTAAAAAAAAAAAAGGAAAGAAAAAGGAAGAAAAAAGAAGAAAAAAGAAAGGGATAAGGAGAAAGATGAGAAGGTATCTAGAAACAGAGAAGAATGTATGGATGCTTCGTTATAAAAGAAGCCAAAATAATTTTTTATTGTTGAAACTTGAACTGGTCAACCATATCAAGATGCAGGACTTTTTAATGATGCAACATATTTCCACACATGAAAACTGCAGTCCTTAATGTTATATTTAGCACATTTTCTCCTGTATCCTCAGTTTCAATATTGTGAATAAAACATTGAAAAATATTTACTTATTAAATATTTTCCTATTCACTGGACTTCAGAACAATGTCATTTCAATGGGTGAAAAAAGTCACAGTTTATAAGGAACTTAACTTTAAAAGAACAATAAAGTTGGTTTCTTGGTGTTTTTTTGTGTTTTTGTTTTTTTTTTTTTTTTTTTTTTTTTTTTTTTGTTGTTTTTTTTGCTTATTGTTTTTGGTTGGTTGGTTGAGGTTTTTCAGAGGGCTTTTTTAGTTGTTTTTTTGTTTGTTCATTTTGGGGGTTTTGTTTTTTGTTTTCGTTTCTTTGGTGTTTTTTTGGGGGGGATGGGGGTTTGCTTTCTTTGTATTTTGTAGATAAGACCAACAATCTAATCAGTTTTGTATGTGATCAGTCTCAGTTTTTCTTTTTTGTGCAATCACACCACTGACCACCTCTTATGTAAGAGCTCAGAAAAGCATATGATTTTCTCCATGTATGGATTTTTCAGTGAAAAGGGAAACTACATCCTTTCCACTGCATCATAACACCCTTTGATAGTATTGATAGTATTTTCAGGAGGACTCTCCTAATTTCAACTCCAATTCATAAGAGAACTGATGATCAGTGCTTTAGAAAATGTTAATTTTCTTCACTAAGAAACGTATACTTGTATCATGGTATTGCTATCAAAGAATGCAAGAGAGGCATCAGCTTTTGTAGAATGTGCTTTTGTACTTGCTTCATTGCATCATCCAAACCAACTCACCAAGTTGTTAAGTCATTCTTATGTGTTCTGAATTTCCCAATTCACATATGCCTAGACTTCTGGGCCCACAGGAGTCTCTTTCAGGTTGCTGAAGACAGGTCCCAAAATCTGCCGCCCATAAACAAGGTAATACCTTCAATTCCTTAATGGCTCTAATTTCAAACTGTAGTGAAAAGTGTCTATTTATAGAAAAATTCCCTGATTATCCTAGTTCTTGTATAAAGCCCAGATAAAAATTGAAGCCCAAAGAGACGAAGATTCCTTAGGTGCTTCTGGACAGATTCAAATTATCTATGTTTGAAAATGTTAAAATGTTAGCACCCTTTTCTTTTCGGGGGGTGGGGGTAGTAGGGAAGATTCTGTGAGCGATATTCTGCCTCTACTATGTCAAAGTGAAAAAAAAATATATGCTTTGATAATAGCCTGCCTGTCTTGTTGCTGGCATGTTATTACTTTGTGTTTCAAGCAGTTGGAGATTGAGAAAAGGTGTTCCCTTTCAGTACTCAAATTTCATGACACTGCTATTTTTTTCCCATCATATGGGAAATCCCACTCAAGGGAGAAGATATATATGACTACAAGTTGCAGTTACTTTGAGATGACAAATACCATGATGAAACAGAAGAAATTTCCCATTAAAATAAACCACATGTCAGCTTTCAGCTCAGGTTCAGCCGGCTCTCAACTAAGGAAATATTCCTTAGCTGTAGATCAAGGAGTAAATACATATCTTCTGTACTCAAAGTGGTCCATTGAGAAAAAAACAGAAATATGAGCTAGCACTGACTATGAGAATGAGCAGAAACGCCTCCCAAGAGCAGGCGATCCCATGCTTCTACCAGCACAGCTGTAAATGAAAGAGATGCACACAATTCCTTGCCTTAGGCAATGCTTAATTTTCCTATATCAAAATTAATTGTGGAATTCAAGGCCAAACACTCCCAATAAATGCTCGACCTCACACTGCTTAAGGTATTCCCTGTCTCTGGATACAAAAAACCTGAAGAACTGATAGCTCTAGGAAAGATCCAGGAAAATATAATGTATTTCCTTCGCTATAAATAACAGATTTCTGAGGACATCTATTTATTCAATAAATAGTAAAAAAAAATGTTTGGGGATTAAAGCAAAAACTGGAAATAGGGAAGAAAAAGTACTAGGACAAAAAAGAAAACAAACTGTTACAAGTGATTAGCTTTCTCCATTCCTTAATCAAGCAGCATGTGGAGAGAAACTTCAAGCTTAGTTTTCAGTTTAACTCCCTCAGATTCAGAGTGTTAAACTCTCAGAAAAAGCAATACTAAAGGGCTCAGGAATTTTTCAATAGATTTTCTTTTCCCCCTTGTACTTCATTGTTTCAACAAAAGGCAAAGATTTTCCAAAATGTATGTATTAACAAATTTTAAATGGGCAAAATTTCATGTCTTCCAGAAAGAAAGCTGAGAACCTGAATGTTACAACTGCTTCTACCTCTTCTATCTTTCTTTGACTCCCCCTTAATCATACTCCATTCTCAGTTTCATAAAGCCTGATTTTGACTCAGACATTCAATTAATCTACACAATGATTGCTCTCAGGTCAGCCTGCTTTGGTGTAATTCCTTAGATACACACTGGGGAATAAAGTATTCCAGAAAAAACAGGTGAACTAACTTTCCTGATATGAGGAAAAAAAGTCTTAAATGGCTGACAGGGTTTCAGCCCTGATATTTGAAATGTCCTGGCTCTATGGTACATCTTGTCCCTCTTGGATGAAAAGTCAAAATTAATATTTTTCAAAAATATTTATTTCATTGAGTTCAAACCCTCGTCATGAGTAAATTACGCAGGACTTACTAGGTCATCAAAAGTTCTTTCTCAGCTGAAGTAATCCAACAGATTGAAGGGAATTTTTCCACTAATGGGACCATCATTACCGATGCACTCCACTGTAGAGAAATAGGAATGGGGTGCTGAAGGGCCTTTATTCCATATATAGTGCTTCCATTCCAGTTAAAACAAGCACAATATAGTAACAGAAGTAGCAGCAATTCTATTTGTGGGCTTTTTATTTATGGATAAAAACAAGAAAAAAAAATCTTCCCATACATAGTTATATTTCACTGTAAAAGTAAAAAACTAAAATAATTCCATGTAAAACTGAGTTTGAACAAATGTGATAGGGCAAGATGACTATTGCATATTTAATGGATATACAGTGTTTCTCCAATACTCATTGCCCTAACTGCAAGGCTACACTTGTGAATAGTTTGATCATGGTGACAAGTGACCATTTTTGTTATGATATCAACTTTGTATTTCTTTAAGACAACCATTTAATAACAGTTTTACTATTTCTTAAGTTTTTTTACCACAAAAATACTCTTGTATATATTTACCTTTGGTTTAAACTTAAATATTTTCTTAAATTTTGAAACATTGTTCTTATTGCATTTTAAACGCACACACATTCAATCACTGATCTTTTTTGGATCATGACCTGAGTAATTGTCTTGGTTTAGATAGACAGGTATCTGCCAGGGACGGTTGGAGTCTCCCTTGAAATGAAAGCCCCTCCCCCCTTTTCCACATTATTATAAATTTGGAATTAAAAGGCTGTCAGGCAAAGATTTTAGGAATAGGTAGGGCAGTTCTTTACTAGGGATATAAAAATACAGATGTTGTAGTATAGAAGAATAAGCAAGCAAGCAAGCAAACAAGAAGTCATAGAAAACCCTGACAGAGTCAGAAATACAACCTGACACCCTGTTGGTCAGGGTGTTGGAAGCAGTCCACAGTAAGCCCTCCTGGAGGGGCAGATGTGGTTCTGTTGAGTAGAGATGGTCCTGTTGAAGAAAAAGGGTCCAGTAATGGTGGGATGGGTCCAGTCTTCCTCCAGGGATCCGGTGGAAAACTGGATACCTAGTGGGACTGTGGTCCTTTTTATCTAGGTTAAGATGGTTTGGCTCCTCCTCCCTGTGTGGAGCAGCTTACAATAGTGCAGTGTAATGTGTAATGTCATTGATGAGCTCTTAATGGTCCATTAGCAGAAGATACCCCCATGGGAGTAGTGAAACAATGAACTGAGATAAGTAGCACTTCACCATCTGATAAGCGACACTGACCCATTTGGGCAAAGATAAGCAATTCTGCTCCGCCCAGATGGAATAGAATAACATGTTCTTTACAAAACCCACAACAGTAATATAAGGGCCAGATTAGATTCAAATGTAAAATTGGAAATCAAGATGTTAAAGTCATGAGCAGTAATAAAACACAGATTATTATTGTAATGCATTTATTCCCTTGTAGAGATCAGCTTTAAAATAAGTTATAGACCTTTCTGAACCATGAGTAGACCATGTGATGGCTTCTCTGCCCAGAGTGATTTTTCCTCTTGGACATTACTGCTCCCTCAAAAAAATATTTAAGCTAACTCTCAAACAAAAAATTACATATGTTTTATTCTTATAATCTAAGGGTATAGCCCATATTAGAAAGTAAAAATTTAAAAATTACTCGTAGTTTAGGGGCAACAATGTTCCAGAGTCTTTAAATGATATGCTGGCTAAAGCCTGCTGAAAAATGAACATAAAGAACGTTTTTTCTTCCACATCTTTCAGCTTTCATTGCATCCCATTATTTCCTGTATTTGACAAATTTCATGTTATTTTTGGGTTTACCTCTCCTAGCTGTTTGACAAATTAATATTTCACATGAATATCCTGCCATAATATTTATTTCTTTTTCATGTCCCACAGACAGCAAATCACCTGCCTCTCTTTATTTTCTCCCATATGATTTAGCTAACTTAGTAGCTATGCAAATACCTCCTCCCTCTTCTTTGTTTCACAGTTCCAAACTACATTGTCTCCCCATAGGTCTAATTCATAACAGGTTTACTAAACCTTGGAGCAATCTCTGTCTGACTTTGAGGATTGCACCATTTCATACCTGAAGAAAGTGTTCTGTGCTGAATATCCTGTTTATTTAAACTGTCTCAGCTGCTCCAACAATAGCATTCCCTTACAGGAAACTCTCTGTCTCAGCGAAGACACAAATTTACTAATCAAAAGAATCTGAATTTTGTTATTCATTAGTCTATAATTTATTTTTAGCTTAATAATGAAAAGGAGATGCAATGAGTCTAGCAGCTAATACAGTACTAATACAATGTGGTTAGCAGAGCATGGCTGGCAAACAATCATATAGTTCTAAGAGTAAATAATTAATGACTTTGAGAATAACCACTGAACTTTAATACATTCACAGATATAATGATTACTGGGTATTATAAGTAAAACCAGAAGTATACAGGAGTTAGCATAAATTATTTAGGCTGACTTTTCAATAAACAACCCAGCTGAGCTTGGACTAAATGGAAAAGTTGCAAAAATAACCATTAAAGTTGTAGATGGAGCTGTATAGTTTCACCTTTTTTGGTATTATATTTCAAAAACCCTTTGCTGAAAGAAATGGCGTGATGGAGACAGAAGTGATGAATTCACTGAAAAATTGCTTCCTGTCATAAATGACTTTATAAACCTACTGGGAAATTTTTCATGTCTACATCTGCTAGATGGTGACTAATGCAGGATAATCAAATTAGAAATCATTCAGCCAGTAGAGACTAGTGACCACTCGAAGGTCCAGTGACTAAAGCAAGATTAGAAGTTGATATGTGTAAATCACAACTGATTCTAATCAGAAGCAGATGCCTGATTTCAGACAGGTTTTCATGGACAAGATGTCAGAAAAGATTAAAAATAATTGAGTAGATGGAGACAATGAAATGCAGACTATTATTGTACAAGCAATTGACAGAACTCTATGCAAGTAGATATGCATAACTTAAACGCAGTATCTACAGAGAATATATATTAAAAGAATAATTATTTTCTACCTTATTTAAATTAATAATAGCTAGCATGTACATCAATACGTAAACATATTGTGAAAATGTGAAATAGTTGTATAAATTGGACAGATGAGATAAAATTCTCCACCATAAGATTTAAGAGATAGACATATAAACACAACATTTGTTATTAATAAATAGACTTTATGTAGGCTTTTGAAAATTGCACATTTATAGTTATCTTAAAAGAAATCTAAATTGTAAGCTGCATTTTAAAATGTTCCTACAGGTGAATATCAATTATAATCATAGAATACATGAAAAATGGTTTTAAATTATATTTAGTATCTCATTCTTTTCCTTTGTACTGTAAATTTTATTGCAACTTAGTGAAACCTTTCACTCATTACTGATATATATCCTTGTTTTTATTTCATATGTCCCACGTAGAATGTTTTAATGCCTGATAAAACAGGAGCTGCATAAAGAGAAAGCATGATTTTTTATACTTTAATAATTTTAACAATTTATTGACATAGTTTATGAGTACTGGATATGAATGTGTGTCTCCACCAGTACTCTGAAGAATAAATGCTAAACATACATTACCTCCTCTTACCATTACTTAATTCACATAGCCAGAGAACTGAATATAGCGAGTTATATATTGTAGTATACTGGTTTGAATTCATACAGTATATCTTGTATAAACATTGTTCTCAACTGTATCTGGAAGGAGATGTTTTGCAACAGAAGGATTTCTAGTGATAGCAGAGGACAAAAAAATACCCTCTATAGACAACTTCTCAGGCTCTGATCATTGCCAGTTCCTCAGTATGAATATTCATGTAAATCATTACACATCATGCTTTTTGATTGGCCAGTTAAGTCTCACATGGCTCCATCTCCTGTCTAGACGACTATTTTACAAATTATATTTGCTGGTATTTAATCTTAATTTCCCATGTAAATCCTCCTGTGACTGAGATTTAGACTAACACATACACAAGCAATTCACTGACATAAATAGTCTTCAAAGCCAAAAAACGATTTAGACCAAGTAAGAGCCAGAGGATATTAGCAAAAATGTGTCATAGGCTTTCCTGAAAACTGGGTGGGTGGGTAAGGTTACTGGGAAGAACTTACATTCTGAACTTACAATAAAGTTACACCTTTATTATCACTGACTGAAAAGGGCCATCAAATCCACCAGTGTCTTTCAGCTAAATGTTGGTGGGTTTGTTTTGGGTTTTGGGGTTTTTTTTGTTTTTTTGGGGGGTTTTTTGTGTTGTTTTGGTTTGGTTTGGTTTGGTTTTTTTTTTTTTTTTTTAGTTTTTTTTTAATTTTTTTTTAATTGATTTCATAGTAGGATTTTCAGTATGGCTTTGGAAATAAAACAGAAGTTTGTTTCCACTATCAAATTTATAACATGCTTGGACTTCTTGCAGGTAAAAGTGATGACATTTAAGTGACAGTTCTACTCAACTGAAAACAATGTCATTAAGAGCAGACTTTAGATGCTGGCTGTTGTTAAAGCACATATAAGTCATACACTAAACATAATGTCACTAATCCAGAGATGAAATCATACTCCACTTCAGAAAACTAGGAACTGCAACTCACCCAGCCATGCACAATACTTTCCTAAAGATCAAGACAAATGTTTGTACTCATTTGTAAAATGACTGATAGAATAAAAAAAAAAAAAAAAAAAAAAAAAAAAAAAAAAAAAAAAAAAAAAGAAAGGAATTTGTCTAAGTGTATATAAGATATATTTAGAAGGATAAATTCATGACTCAAAGCACATGTGCAATTAACATCTAAGTCCTTTTCAGCTTCTGAATGCAAACATCTAGAAGGAGGAGAAATTAACAAAAGCAGCAAGTCTATTACACGCACTCAACAGACAGGATTTTCAAGCAGGAAAAAACCCACTCTTTTGTTAATTCTTTGAACCAATAACATATGTTGTTTACTTATTGTTGCATCTTGCAGAAAAAATAAAGTTGGCTTCAGCAAATAATGAACAGATGAATTTTGAAGAAAGAGGACTGTGTGGCTAGAATTACGAATACCAGACAGTAATGCCATTATACTGTGGGTTTAAGGTTTTTCCACAGCAAAATAACAGCCTGCCAGGCAGACAAACAAATTAGCTGATGATGGACCTCCCTTCCACAACTAAGCTTTAATCCAAGACAGGCAGTTTAACTAATGAAGAATCTTCCTCTTGTTCTACAATGATAATTTGAAAGTGGTGTGGAACTGATAAACTGAAAAGTCCGTCAAGTTTTTGACCTTTTTCAGGAGTGTCTTTGACATCAGCTAGATGAGAATATGAGGACTCAGCCGTTTGAGAAAGTCTCCAGTGATCTAGCCCCTAGAAAGTCTCAAATAACTTCCTTAGTCATAACAGGCACTTCAGCCTGACTCACAGAATAGACTAGCATGTAAGTTCAACTCCTTAACTCCCACTTAAAATTGTTAGTGGTTTGAGTTCATCTCACTTAGTTTTAACCAGCTTAAATGTACGGGTCTAGACTAAACTAGATACATTCTCCAATATCCCTAAAAACTCTTTCATTACTTGAATTTTCCATCTGAAGTCTTTAGAATTCTGCTCCAAGACATGTCCAGTTTGAGTAAAATATCACATATTTACTTGGTGGTTATCTTATATTTGGTCCTTTTGGACTCAAGAAATGGGAGTCTTCCAGCTTTTGACATCTGCTGACCATCAGTTTCAGAGTATACACAAAGTCTCATGTAAGTGCAGGGACAAAGTGCTGCCCTTTTTCAACACAAATATTTTGCTGTTTGATCATTTGGATGATAGAACATTCAGCAATTTATTTCACTGTCACATGACACAGCCTGAACCGACTTCCTTCACAATTACTATGACTAAGAACTAATAATGTGCTAAATAGTGACCTCTTTGGAGAGAGGGCAAAAAGAGAGATAGATTTTCTCCTGTCTTCCAATTTTTACTTGAGTTAGCTTAATTTTCACTAAATGAAATGAGTAAGACAATAACTAGGTGTGGGTGTTTAGCCCTGAAGTCTGTAGAAACATGTGTGAAAATATGTTTTAAATGTAATGAAAGTCTAATCATAAATTGCATGGCAAAAGCAAGCTACTGTAATGGAACTGACATTAGTACTGACTGAAAAAAAAAGGACAGACTTGTGGATAGAAAGTACATGTTTTGGGGAAGATGTGCTTTTTACTTTGGTTGCCACTGAGTGAAATGTTATTTTCCTTGATAGCAGCTCTGTGAGAAGACTTACAGTGTTGAAAAAAAGAGGAGAAAGTAAAATATAGAGAAGTTTCTTTGCCTGCAATTTTTAAAGTCCACATTATAAGACATCCCACAAAAAAAAGAAAAAAAAAAGAAAAAAACCCACACAAAACAAACAAACAAAAACAACAAAAAAAAACACAACAAAAAAAAGCAAACTAAACCAAAACAAACAAAAACACACACACACACAAAAACCCAAAAACAATAAAACAAAGAAAAATCAAAAACCACAAACCCACCCAAAAATCTCCAACAGAAAGGATTTAAAATAAAGACTTTGGAACCTGAATTTTCCTTCCAAATCAGTTCTTGTGTCTTTGACATCTAGAATTAATGACCAATGGCTCAGCAGGCCATTCATTTTTCTCCTGGAGACATGGTGGATCTTCCCCCAAAGAAAAATCATATCATTTTCTGATACTCAGGGAGGAGCACTGGGATAGAGCAGTAATTGTTTGTTTGTACAAGAGATAAACTGCTGGGATGACTTTCCAATTCTGGTTTGCATGACTTTGTTTCTAATTTCTGAAGATATGCTGGCCACCTGATCCAATAGAGTTGTCCTTCTAACTACACTTAATCAAAAATGATAGGGCTAGACACATGTATCATGAAAAGGATAATGCTTTTGGTGCTTTTTTAATATAATTAACAGAGCTGTAATGAAAGACTACTGCCATAATTGTCCTCAAGTCTTGTTTAGGACTGAAAACACCATGAATCATCAGAACAAAACTTATTGGTTCATATGCTCCACTCATTTTCGCAGTATAATACCATCTGAAGTGACATATTCTTCCTTGAATATGGAGCTTCCATGATTCTTTTTAGCCTGATACTTCACACTCCTTCAGATATTAATTTGTGATTGTGACCTGCACTTTTGTGACCTAATCTATTACCCAAATTTATTTTCTTTGCCTCATGGTGCTGTTTGGGTATCAAACCTGTGAAGGCTGTGACATGTATTGTCAATAGATTTTCCATGAGCAAGAGGTGATCTGAAGGCAGGTTGTGACATATTATCAAAATGCAAGAAGAGAAAGTTAAGAAAATGGCAGGACACAGTAATAGGGGAGGGATGAGCTTTTTCTTTGTTGCATTGGTCAGAGTCAGCACAACAAAGGAAACTGTGGTAGCATCTGTGGACGGCAGGGAGAAGGAACTCTGCTGACCTGAGATGTTCTAGAATACGTGGTTTTATTGCAAGGGTTGTGGGTAAAGAGGACCTTGCCTTCAGCCGCCAGCCTCGGCTGAAGGAAAGTCCCAGAGAGAGCGGGAGAAAGAACAAGGGGGTACGAGTTAAGACAGAAGGGAACGAGGGAGCAAGGTGGCAGGGGTCAGAGAGCAGGGGGAAGAGAGCAGAGGTAAGAGCGAAGACGTAAGAGATAAGAGTAGGGGGCAGAGAGGCAAAGAGGAGCAAAGCGAAGAGAGCGAGGTCCTTCTTACAATGCATTATATCTCCTTTTGTGATGAATATTCTAATTTACAGTGACCAACAAATACAAGACACAAAATCCTATAGAATCTACATATAGCCTATAAGAACTACTACATTACCATACTAGGTTATATTGTAAACCCTAAAAACTACTCTTTAGACTTTTCTGTTTTGCTACATTGACCTTTGGTTTCTTAGTCAGCAGAAAGGTATTGTTCACTCAAAAGGAATTCTCCTTCAGCTAGCTAGGCTATTGTTTTCAGTTTATATACTAACTAAGACTCAGTATCCTACAACTCAAAGTAAGCTTCCATTTCTATTTCGATTATAGGTTTCATATTTTCAGAAACTTTTGCTAAGCAATCATATTTATAAAGTTTCCCTGATTCATCTTCCCCAACAGAAACAATACTCTAGTGAGCCCATGTGGCCCCACTGTGCCATCAGGATGTTAACAGATGTCCCACTCTTCTGGGAAGAGAGAGGATATTTTGGCTGATCACTACAGTCTGCATCACAGTCCAAAAGGCTTGCGGCAGCCCTACTGATACGTGCATTTCTCTTTCTACTTGTAGCACACTCACTCTTGATTCAGCCCCGCTTTTACACATTTTCTTATGACAATATCAAGCATGAAACAACATTTAGCTGCAGTTGTACCCACTGTTACTTCTGTACCAGAAAAACTTCCCCTGAACCACTGAAGTTGGTTCATGGTGCCTGAATTTCCACAGAGCTATGTTCTCTGAATCAGAGCAGTGCAAAAAGAGTTCTGGAATATCATCTTTTGCCCTTTTCAATCCACTGCTCTGATTTCAGAAGGATATTAATTCAGAGAACATATCTCCCAGCCAAAGCAACCATTTAGAGTATTTTGCTAGGATGTTTCAACAGAAAAATTTTATTAACAATAGACCATGAAGCCAAACCTGACTTTGCTTATGATTTTAAAAGCTCATAAAGACCTTACGAGCTAAAAGGTGATCTCAGCACCTCATTGCATAGGTTAATCTTAGAAACTCTACTTCCTGGTATGCAGCTTGCAAAACCTCAAGACCTGATCAGTTTCTCTGACGACAATTAGTAACACATTATTATAGTGAATGGCTACAACGAGTATCACATTGTCATTGTGAATGGCCATAAGAAGTAACCATATAAATCTAGTCAAGCATTGCTACCTTTTATACTTGGGGTTTTTTGCCTCTAACCCCTTCTTAAAAATCCTGTGTTCCTCTCAGTCTGCAATTCTACAGGATTTTATGGATCATCTTAATATACTATTATGAGAAATAGAAAAATATGTATCAGCAAAGCATACTGAATATCTATTGTATAATCAGTTTTGTTGCTAAATTAAGTAAAAATTAGTTAGTAGTACAGATTCAAAGAGAAATATATTGTGGCTTCATTATTAATTGAGGGGAGGTAATCGTGTAATATAATATTTTAGAATTTTCAGGAAAGTTGTATTCCCTTCCAGTAAACTCCAGAGGCACTACTTGCCCTTTACTTCTCCATGAATTTCCAGGCAATATAAAGTGGATCGACTATGACACTAAAATAAAAATGTAGTGCAGATCTATGATATTTATTTTTAGGAAAACACCTACCTCAATTGAAAAAGATTACAAATGTCAGAACAACATAGGTGTTGAAAAAAACTTCTTCAAGATATTACAGACAAAGGCAAAGGGAAATAAAATATCTGATGACCCCCAAAGATAAAATGTTTCTCCAACAATTGCAGGACTAAGTGTTTTGAATGACTGAAGGAGGAGACCGTCTTAGGAGTAAAAGGTTAAAAGGTTGATGCAGAGAGATCACAATAGTCAAAACCAAGGAAGAAGATGATTTTGGTCTAGAATTTCCTAAAAAGCAAAGAAGGAACTGCAAATTTAAAAAAAAAAAAAAAAAGTACAAAAACTAGCACAAATGAAAAGAAATCATCCTCTTTTCCATCATATGCGCTTTCTCTTAGTTTATCTGGTTTTATTCAGAAAAAGAAATATTTTTATTACTTTTTGATCCACTGGCTTCAGTGCTCTGAAGCTGCCTGTGATGCTGTACCCTGCTGTGTACAAATGAATTAAATACATAAACCCAGTCAGCTTAAATCTGTCAAAAATGCTTCTAGAAACAGGCTGTGCATGCAAGGACAGCAGATGGAAAAATCTTTCAACTATGATGAAATAATCTACGCCCAAATCATTTAATCCAGTCAGTCAGTTCTGCAGAATCATTTTTCACAAGACACTTCAAGATGGACTCAGTCTACAAAGTAGTTTAGAAATGAGTTAATTATTGTGGGTTTAAATGATCCTTTAAAAAATGCAATTCGTCCTTTCTCATACACGCATGTCATCTACAGGCGTTCTCTATTCTGCTGAAATTCTGCCACCCTTAGAGGCTTCAGGAGTTGGCTGTTATTGGAGGACAGATACAAATGTTGATTACCCTCTAGATGGATAGGACATGACAATTTTTTTTTTTTAATCTGCCTTGGGGCATAGAAGATTTCAGTTCTCATCCTAAAAGGGTGCAATGCAAAAGTTTTGATGTGAAAAGAATTGGAATAATTACAATAACTGTCTAATTATACATGGCATGAAATAAACCTCAATTTCAGTATAGTTTGGGAAAATCTAATGAGGTCTGATGTTTACACCTATTTGTTGGCTCCAAGCCAATCTAAGTTAATGTTCTCATAAAATCAGATTGACTCTGTCAGGATCAAAATATCTGGCATTACAATAATATAAACACTGACAATAATGTTTTATAACACAGTATGGTAATTCATAATTATGTTAATAGTCTATCTGACTTTACTATCTTTTTCTATCCCTTACACTTTTTACCCATATTTTAGAAATTTCGTTTCAGTCTCCTGGCAATCTTAAAACACAAGGATGCCTTACTTCATTGATAAATGGAGAGCTGTGGAACAGAGTCAAATAAATAATTTCAGTGTGTTAGGGAAAGTATAAAATCCAGCTCAGATTTGCTCAATATCATGGTTTGATTCACTTCTACTCATCATTTGCACCTAACTAACAATAATTGCTGGATCAGCCAACAATTCTGATGAGAAAAAATAGAAGAAGCAGTTCTCAGACTGATAACCAGTGCTTCCTCTGACAAGATAGCAGCCTTTTAAATACCACCTAAAGCTTAGTTTTCACATCCAGTTTGTGACCAACCACACCACAATTCTGTCTAAATGTTCCAGAGAAACCCAGAAAATTTCATGCTGTCATAATTGAAGCCAATTTTGATAGAGAACAGATACTTGCATGTAGATTAGGTACATTTCCTAAGCTTATTAACTGGTCCAGGCCGCTGTCTGCACAGTGATTCAGGTCAGCAGACCTGAGTTTTGTCTCAGGGACAAAAACACTGTTGGGCTATTGGGTTATGTCCAGAACAGATCCTGGAGCCATGCATGTATGAAATCTTACTAATTTTGCAGATTGGGTGGTTTCAATTTCTGCTCAAAGAAATGTGGTAGAATGCATCCCAATTGAATGGAGAAGATGAACATTTCCTGCTATTTTACTGTTTCCTCAATAGAAAATAGATAAGCTTGTACTGTAGACTGGATTATTCTTAAATGATACCTAAGTTACAGGTCACAGAGCAGACAGTTCATTTCAGCAGCCTGAAATTCCAACTGCAGGCCTCAGAAGTGGTTTTTTTTTCTCTTCAAGACTGATAAAGGAATGCAGGAAGTTACCTTACTGAAACTCAAATAATCTTTCTTCCCTTTTCTGAGACCAGATGATATCAAACTGGAAAGGTACCACGGCCTAAACTGAATAGATTAGACCCCCACTATTTTACAATATTGCACAAGATATCCTGACAGAAGGAACTCGGGTTTTTGGTTCACAGGAGAGGCTCAAGGTCCTTGTCTATGAGGGAAGGTCACAATTCTGGAAGAACCTGCCACGTACTGGCATAAGCCATGCCATGTCAAGAATGAGCATATGCACATGAAAATGGAAAATCTGTCTGGAAATCAACTAAGTCTGAATTCATTCAAAAACATGAAGAAAGGGGTAAGGCTGATCCTCAGCTTTTAATGGGCTGCCAGTTTCCCTCTCTCACTTTTTTAGGCTTCAATTTCAGAGTGTAATGCAGGTATTCAAACTTCCTCCTGGGTACTGGTGCCTCCACAGAAATGAACCAGAAGGAAAACTGTGCTTCTGCACAGTTATGATGACCCACTAGCAGTTATTTGGGGATAAACTTTGTGGAGATTGCCTACAATAACCCAAACCCTTTGCCAGCCTAATCTTTCCCACTAGATGCTCACCCCTGTCTCATAGCCAGTAGTGAACTAAATACATAAATTCCAGAAAGGAGTCCTGACATTATCCTGTCATTGCAAAGTCAAGTATCAGTGTAGGCTGTTGAAGTACAGCCTGAACAAGAGAGGAGTTTCATGACTGTCCAAACTGGTTTTCAAGGGAAAATATGCTGTAACCCCAGCAGAGTTGAATGAGAGTTGAGTACAGAAGTCAGTTAGAAGTTAGAAGAGCACAGAAACCACAGAAAAAATCAAACAGAACTGAGACTTTTACAGAAAGAAGGGAGATTTTAAACTGGTGTACATTTTTACCTCTTGGAAATCCTATGTACTGTTGCCACGGCCAGTTGTAGTTTTTCGTCAGTTACAGCTCTGGTCTTGTAGATGTTTTTTTCGTATTATCAGGAGATTAGTTTGGGAAAATAGATGTGTGGTATAGACATTTTAAGAGAACGTAATTCATAACTACAGGTGACATCATTCTTGACTGAATAGGTCCATGCAGAATTCTAAGTCTGCAACAGTGTTTTGTAAAAAAAAAAGTGAGCACACTGAAGATATGCTACAAGTTGAATTAGTATCTTTTCCTGTTTGCAATATTAACTAAAACACAGACTTAAATTTGCACAAGAAAATTTTATAGAAGCTTGGAAGAAACATAGTACAAAACCTAGAAGGAGTCAGAATTATTGTCTTATATAATACAATGAAATACATTGGTAGTGATTCAGAAGACATGATAGAAGACTGCACTGTCCATGTAATTCCAATATATTTAAGAACAAATAGGAAGCAGAAAGAATAGGATTTCTCAGCGAGGATAATTTTACTGTTCCAGACATTAAATGGGAATAACAGATCTGTAGAGGCAACAATAACATTTTCGTAACTGTGAGTGAAATCTTACTATTATACTGTTGGAACCAAATCATAGTTTTCTGAACACAGTGATCTCCAGGGATTATTTCTTCCAAGTGACTACTGTGTGTTAGCCAAACGAGATTTCTTCAAACTCTATGTGTTTTATATCACTGCATGTGCATGTTTGTGCATATGAGTCTCTGCGTGTGTAACTTAGACTTTTTACAACAGCCTCATCTGAAGAAAAACCTCATTAATAGTATCCCAGCCACAGAATATCTTACAAATGAATGGGCATTGTTCCTTTTTGACTAACAGCTGCTTTTAGTTTAAGCAGTTTACTGTAGCTAAAAGCTCTGACAATCCAGATACTTTTTGCTATCGAGGTTTATCTCAACCTGCTAAAGTCTAGATAAGGGATTGCCAGTTTTCCTGCTTCAAAGGAGACAAGAGTAATTGGAACTATAAACTGTCCTATTTATCATTAAAATGCACATTTTTATAGGACCACAGAAAGCATCTGTATCTTTACAAAGACAGGACATGCATTAGACAGGTTTAAAGTGAGACTGTTCAGCACAGCAGATCATTCGTCTGACATTTACAGATGTTAATGTGCACACACTCATTTCAAGAGAGAAGAAAACAGCACATGCTTAATCAGAAGATTATTTCACAGAGTGAGGTACTCATCCTGAGTGGGTCTTCGCTTTAGCTGAAGCCAAGGGCTCTTAGTCCCTCACAAGAGTAATTCAGTACCTTCCAGGCCTTTAAGACTTTTCAGTACTGTTTCTCTCACTTGTGCCTTGGCATGAAGACAGTTTTGTACAGTTTTGTACTGCTAGATTCAAGACCAATGGGATCCTGAAGATTATTATAAACAATATGCCTTGGCCAAGTCAACCAATTTTTCATTTCCACAGTACATTAACAGAAAGTGGAAACTACCAAGCCACTAATAGCCCTGATTTGTTGCAGATGTACATACTTCTTAATGGTCAATTTGGTGGAATCTCCACTTCCTTTTTAATAGCTTGCAAATTAATCAGAGTGCCGAGTTAAAGTTAAAATTACTCCTACAGGCTGCAATTACCATTTGAATTTATAAATTCTACAGGTTTTGTAGAAGAAGAAAAAAAAAAAAAGATTATTTGGTTCTTTTCTCTTGTGTCCAGTTATTCTAAGATGACTGTCTGCTGCTTTCCACTGGAACACTGTAAAGAAGGTTGTCTGATAAGATGCCCATTAATTTCCCCAGTAAATGTTATTTTAGTGTTATCATAGAAGAGGAGTTTGCTTAACAAATCACTGTGAGAGAAACGTATGGCACTTCTAACAAATCTAGAGTTCTCTGTCAACTTTTTTTCCATTCAAATGCTCTCTCTTCCTACAAGAAGTGGGGTTTGCAGGATGCATGAGTAGCCTCCAGGAAGCAAAGTTACTTGTTCAATGAGAATGAATAAACAAGAACCAGCTGCACAGATATTTTGATGATTTCATATATACTTGTTTAGATGAGTTTCCTGAGGAAACAGGAGTACAGAATCACATATGCAGAGTCCCAGTTCCCTCCTAGGCCAGATGCCCCAAGACCTGAGAGGTGTTTGTGTCTCCAGCACAGGCGGCTGCGGGCCTGCTTTGCTGCGGTGGTGCACTGCTGGCTAGTGGGCAACCCCCATGGTTCAGGCAACTGCTGGTCTGTCCATCTCTGACAACTTCTGAATCCTCTGAATCCTTCTGAACCCTCAGACTCATTTTAATGAAGGGTAGGTGTCTCCAAAACATTGTTTCAGCACATGCAGAGCTCTGGAACACTCTCATAACTGCCCCATATTTTTGGGTGAGGCAGATGTTGTGCTGCTACAGAGAAAGATATTTAAGGGTGACACATAGGAAATCAAACCTCTTTTTTTCCTCTATTACCGAACATCATCTTGTTTATTGTTATTGCATGGCTATAGACGTACTATAGCCACCCTTGATAAGTACCTCAAGTCAACAATGCAATGACATATAGATATAGGCCCTAAAATTAGTATACTCCTGAAAGGCTTAAATAAGACTAGGAAACTGCTCCTAAGTTATTCTACAATGAATATCACAATAAGTAATCCTAATGACCCCAAAACCCAAAAGAAAATTGTATTTTTTACCATAGGGTTCTGACAACTTCTTAAAAAACTCTGCCTACCTCTCTTTATGTTTGATGTCCTGGATAGCTTTGTGATTATTTTTAAAAATATATATTTTACAAGCCTCCTTGCTTCTTTATGAGAAGAGTCTATTTTATTTGGTTTTCTTCCTATTAACTTGTATACTATTTAGCTGTGTGAATATGGTTTGACTGGTTCCTATTCTAGACCCCAAATGTTTCAATTAATTGTATACTTCGAGATCAAGCTTTGCAACAGCCTTTGATACTCTAACCTGAGCCCTAAAGTAGATTTTATTTTTGAAAAATAATGTAAAAAAAGAAGCTTTTTTCATTGTTTTGTAATTACTTGAGACATGTACAAGGCCCTGTTTTTGCCGGGCACTTCATACATCCAACAGCTTGGGAGTGGTCTGTTCAAGGATACTAAAAAAATCAGGGCTGAATTTCCTCTCTTCAAAGAGCTGTTTCATGGTAGAACTGAATGAATTTTAAAACTCATTTCAAGGCCTGGCAATATGAACAACACTGACATATAGCTTTTCAGCAAGATGAAATAGGCATGTGGAAAAATAACGAAAAAAATCAAGATACTTGCAGTCTAATCCATTTAGCAATCTGTCTCTAATTTTAATGATGTATTTGTCATTTTATTACTCACGAAATGTCATTTGTATGAAACTGTCACTACGATATTAGAGACGAACAGCTTGTGTTAAACTGTGTAACATCTTTGCCAATTTTCAATGTTGGTTGTATTCTACCTCTTTAAAGTTTCCCTTACGCTTTCAATTCAGCTTGGATATATTACTTCATGCAACAAAGTTTTGTACACAATGGCTGTAAAAAATGTGTGCATTTCATCTTGGGGTGGATACAGCTACTATCATATTTAGTTAATTCAACAATAAAGAAAATATTATGCAAAATTAATTATTAAAAAATAGCCGGATGTGAAATTAAAATTGTATGGTATCCAGAGATATCTATCATAATTTTTAAGAACAATGTCAAATTAATATCAAATAGATGGGGTTGTAGCCATTTTTAAAGTGAAAGAATAAAATAAGAATAAAATAAAGCAGTGATAGTATATTTGCTTTTCTGTTAAAGATACTTAAAATTATTTTCTTCATATCTGATAATCTCTAAGGTGGAGGAAAGATAGATAAGTTTATATCAGCAACTGTGATATAGAGTTTATTACAGTTAAATGCAAAAAATTCACAGCTAGTCAATAAATCCCAAATTTGTAAATTTTTCTTCAGGAAATACAAAGAAACACAAAGACAAAGCTTGTGTTTTTACACAAATAAGGTCCTTATGTTCAGATCTGATGCCTTTGAAAACTGCACCAGTTTTCTTTTGTTTCTCATGTTCTACTCAAAATTTTTGATGTAGGTAGCTAGGTAAAAACAAAAAATCTTACTAATCTTAGAAGCATGAAATCACCTTCGGCTTCTGTAGTGAAACAAAGACAAATACCTGCCAATAACCTTTCTATCTCATCTCGTAAGGACTCAGGAGAAAGTAACAGCCTCTTGTAGAGCATTTTGAAGCATTAATCATAAGAGAGCTGCAATAAAGTTGTGTCGAACTCAACACTGATATTCAGCTGTAAAGGAACAGTAAGGAACCTAAGCATGGTTTATCTCAGACATTGAGTATTGCTATGGGAGGTGTGTGATCAGAGGAGAGGGTCCTGCAAAGGTGGGGCAGTGCAGTTCTGATCCAGCCTCCTGCTCCTCCTGGAGACTGGGGCTCAGTCCACTTCCCCCCACCTCAGTCCTTGGAGAAGGGCTGGCTGTGAACACAGAACAAAACATGTGAGAAATCTAATTTACATAACAGCCAAGCACCATGTTAACTATAAAAGGGAGCAGATCAGGCCTCTTCACCCTCTTTCTCTCTTTTCACTGGCTCTCTTTCTCTCTGACTTTTTCCTGTTTCTCTTTCTTTGTCCTTGCAACCACAGCTACAGACCTTCCACACCGTGCAGACAGCACAGGTTGTGCATTGGCTCAGATACCATATTCTACCCCCTACCATATTCTGCCCCCTACCCCCTTGTGGACTTTACTGTGGGAGTGGGGATATTGTGGTAGGGTGTTGTAGCTTGTTAGCCAGAGCCCTTGAATATTGGTGTGCTGTGGCTTGTGAGCCAGCAGCTTTTGAGGAGTTTATTTTGGGAGCTGAGAACTTACTGAAGTGTACTTAATTAAGGGCCTGTTTGTCATCAGTCTTGTGGAAGTGTATTGTAAGAATTAAAGGGCTTGTTAACCAACATCTTTTCAGTCTGAATAGTGGGCTGGTTGCTGAGGTTATGGCAACTATATAATAAAACATAAGTGTTCCCTGACACGTGTCCAGTGTCTTTGTTCAACCTGGTGAGAATTTACACGGAACATCTCAACCCCTACCTACAAGTCACAAAACCAACAAAGAATATGTTTCTATGAGAATTGGTTAAAATTGTTCCTGAATTAAGACTTAAGGTAACTATGAAAAAAGAGCCTTTCTAGAATGAAACCTTCTATCTACAAGCAACATTTTTTTCAAACACTTTATAATGTACAGCCTTTAATTTCATTTTTGAAACAAAGTCTGGCCTTTAGAAGTTAAAAATTTTCAGTTGAAGACAAAAAAAGTTTTGAAAAGCTTACTGAATGGGAGAAAGATGTGGAGGATCTGTCATACCACACAAAGTAATTCAGGTTGACTGACTCCTCTCCACAGACACAAAATTTTGACCACAGGTGAAAGGAGCATCAGAAGCTTTCTTCTTGGTTTGGTAATAAGAAATGGGGGGAAGAAAGGTACTCTAATGATTTAAAAATAAAGAATAAATGCTACTGTGGTCCTGGGAGGGCAGGTGGTTCAACAGGCTACAGGGCAGGGGTGTCAGGGCAGCCAGGGCAAGGCAGGGCAGGCAGGGCAGCCCCAGCCCTGGACACCAGGAACCTCTGTGGGAATGAGGGTGGGCTGAGATGAGACAGGACAGGTGGAGACAAAATCCTACAGCCTCCTTGGGACAAGACCTGACATTTCCTGGAGTGGGGTCCTGAGCTATGAGTAGAATGAGGGGAGTGCCAGGGATACGCAGAGATAGTAGGGCCCCTGAATGCACTCAGGGTTTCAAGAGAAGTTCAAAGATAAAATAAATCTTGAAAACTCAGAGGCAAAGACAAAACCTGAATACGACTCAAATAAATTCTAGATTCAATTTAAATTAATTTTAAATTTCAATAGCAATAAAATCAAAGCATATATTGATTGCAAAGAACTATTTCGGAATTTATTCTTCTTCTAGAGAGGAACATGTCTTCAAGTTCTTCCATGTGAATCCTCACTTGTCATTAACTTTTGGTTTTAATCCACAAATCTTCCATGCTATTCTCAAAGCAATTGCCTTATTTGTGGAAATGTGGAATTGTGCTTTATTAAAAGCTGTAGAATAACTTGTTGAACATAATTCGGTTGGCTTTATCAAACAATTCATGTGACTTAGATATTTGCAGTATTTCAAAACTACTTTATGAGTCTTTTTTAATCTTCTTTCATTCCTTCTGAGGATAGACCTGATATTAATTTCTGGAAAAAAGTTTGGAAAGCCAAGATGTGGTGCTTTTGCACATTTAGAGATATATTTTATTCTCTGATGTAATCATAAAGGGGTGTTGACCCTGCCATAGCAAATGTTTTGGGCTGCATTCTGATCCTAGATGAAGCACATATCCAATACAGTTATCATCATTTTATAAATATATCTCTATATTCAATCACATAAATGTCAGGCCTAGTATACAATCTGTCATTTGTAATTCTGAATCTTAACAGATATGTCTAGACAAGTAATGTAGATGCGGAAAAGATATAAAATCCAAACTCAGCTGCAGAGCACAGGCCGGTTGTAGGTGTTCCCCACAGATTCTGAAGTGATTGGATGGAATGCCATTAAAATGCAACCATATGAAAATGCTCCCTGCATTACCTTTCAACTGCAAAAAGACATGAAATAAGGCATCTAATAGACTCTGAAGACTAAACCATGGCACCACATCTAATTTCACAAACTGTGGTTAAATCAGAAGTAAATTTCAATATGTTCTCTCCCATACAGTTGCCATTGTTGAGCTTTTGAATGTCATTTACGGTTTTATTTTGAAAAGGGAGGGGGAATTAAGGGAAACAACTAACATTTTTAAAGTCAGTTTTGGAAGCCTTTTTTTATGTTAATGGTGTTCCTGTCTTAAGCACTGTATAAACAAGTCTCAGCCATAGCTGAAATTCTTGCCCACATTCACCCAAAGTCACAATGCTTTATAAATTCACTGGATTATTTGCATCTTCAAAGGCAGGCACTTGTCAGTGGGTCTTAAATTTATGCTTGAAGTTAAACATACATTTAATTATGGTCCCAAATGAGGACATAAGTGCTTTGTTACAGCATAATCTGTTCATGTTCCTATTATGGTGCTAAATAAATCATAAGTTACAGTCTACCTGCTATCACTTATTTTCCATAGGTGTACTCAGTGTTTAGGAATAATGACTATGCAAAACATTCTTTCTTAGAGCTTTGAACATTATGACATGATTTGAAAATCCTAGAAAACCACAGCAAAAATTGTTGATGTCATATGTGGTGGTAACGTGCAGATTCATCTCTTGCTACAAATATGGTTCCTGCTGTGGATTTTAAAACTTGGGCAAAACCTAATGTGTTATTTATCTGATGGAACTGTCTTGCACATTATAAACTGACCGATTTCCCTCATGCAACTACCCTAAAAAGAGTTTTTTTAAGATTCACATCAAAGATACCCTGTTAGGGCAAATATCCATGGTTAGAGAAAAAAATCCATTTGACTCTTGCCCTCTTCTAGCTATCAAAGCTTTACCCAACTAGCAGTCTCTAGGAAAAACATCTTAATTTTTTATTTATCTTCATGGTTTGACAGACTGCACTGCATCTGCCCAGACAGAAGAATTAATCAAATGAAATATCTGTGACAAGATTTGCCATCTGGTTTTGACTGCTACATGGCAGTGGAAAATTTCTGTAAATACATTAATTGAAGACATTTATGGCAGCTCTGCATTATCAGAGCCATGTAACAATGACAAAATCCACTGCTGAGCCTGACCTTGGAATATTTAATACTATTTTTATTCTTTACATCATCATGAAACTGTTTTTAACAGTGATCTATCTGTAGAGATCACATTATTATCAGATTGGTAGTAGCTCCCATCCTGTGATTCAATTGATTTATCATCCATTACAAGAAGTCCAGAATTGATTTGAGAGTAGATTTTATAGATCATCAAGTCTTAAGCAAGGTGACAGAATCAGATCCATTACATTTCATGTTATTTATTTCAATGCAATAAAAAAAAAAAATTATTGGAGGGAAAACCGAGCCTAGTGATTCATATTCTAAATCGTTTGTTCTCCTTTGCAGACGCAGTTTTGTACCACATGACAGGCATGAAATCTGTTTCCAAAAAAATTCTACAAAATTATGGTTCTGAATAATGTGTAGTGTTGGGCAATATCCTTTAGGCTATGAGGTGAAATGTTAGGTACATAAAGATCTTTTTAGTTTCTATAATCTGTGAAATGTTTTCTTTTCCTCAGAGCTCATATTTTATTTGTTTTGAATGTGAGACAAAACATTAGGAAAGGCCTGGAGGGAAGTCTAGCACACAAGTGACTAGTAACAGTCTAATCTCCTTCTACTATTGGAGGAAAATATGTTTTGGTTTCTTTCTTCTTAGTCAAGTAAACAGATAAATATATTTCCCCTGGCTTCCATTACAGCAAGTTGGCAGTTACAGAAGAATCCTTTCAGTTTTGATTTCCTGTCAGCTTTACTAACAAATGACCACAGAGCACAGTATTCTCATGGTGTGGTTTTTATAGACTCTGTGCCTTAAAAGAAGCATTTTTGAATGAAATTGCTATATGTTCTCACTTGGAGGGCTTGGTTTGTTTTCTGCATGAGTACATTTCTTCTTTTAATGAATGTGTGAAACTGGGAAAATGATAGGAACGATGTAGCCTGAAAAAAGAACATTAAAACTTTTCTTCCCTTGATCTTCATGTTCTGAGCTGGATTCAAAAGACTGGCTAAATTCAGATACAGACATAAACTGGTTCAGGCCACTTTTCCAGTTTGCCCATAGCTAACAGAACAACCAAACCAAACCAGCTCTATGTGCAAAGGGCTGATCTCAGGGAAGTCGGTGGTGTGCTGATGAGTTTTTTCAACAGAGCTTGCTGAAATGTTTCCCTCAAAATTTAATTTCTTCTCTTAGATTTATCTTTCAAAGAAAGAGACCTGAAAACAATATGGCTCATGAGTTGAGGTCAGAAGCTATGTGGTTACCAAGCTCCTCAGTGGCCACTCCTATGGGCTGGGACCTAAAATTATTGTGCTGCTTTCTCTCACCTAAAATTCCCAGAGGGTAGCCCCAAACCTTTGCATTTGTCTCAGCAGAATGTCTCTGTTTCAAGCCAGGCAACTATTCACTATTCATGGGCAGGCAGACACTCATCTTGAAGAGCAATCAAAAGCCTATGAGCAACAGTCTTCTCTAACAATTCTCTTTTCCAGAGTGAGTTTTCTTTGTCTACTCTCACACACCGTAGTTGTCTTCACAGGCTGGGTCTCTGGAGAGAGTAAGGCAAATGTAGAAATGCCACTCTGCTCCGTGCCTTTGCTGTATTTTTTTCTTTGATACAAATTTTCCAAGTATCCCCTCGGTTGGGATTTTGCAGAAGGAAAATGTCCTGCAGTGAGTGCTCTGTGCTGTGGCTGAATCAGCACCCAGGGACACAGATAGCGGCGTGGGGTGGGGAAAGCGGGGAGAGACACAGTGACCTCATCACTTCCACCCTTACAGAGAAGATAATGAGCAAAGCCCTTTCCAAACAGAGAAAGTGAAGTGTCTTCAGACAGCAAAGGAGGCCGAAAAAACTGCCAAGAAAGGACTGAAGAGAACTTTCCAAAAAGCTGTCCTTAGCAGACCATAAATCTTACCCAGAAGACAGTTCAAACACAACACTTCCACCAGCCCTACTTTTCCCTGTTTATTTTCTTCCTGTCAGCGTTAAAATAGGATAATAAAGTACCAGACAAACAAACAAGACAAACAAGAAAATAAGTAAAGAAACCCAGTAGAGAAGAAAAAGAATTGGAGACCTTGTTTGTCAGCAGTGCTGAGAAGTCTCTTGGATCACTCTTTTTACAGCAGCGTGTGAAAACACCCCTGCCTCACCATGTCCGATCCAAGAAAGGAATTCACAAATTCTTCTTCAGTGTCTGAAATAACCATTCAGAGGAATACGGGAATGCCAAGACTATATTTAAATATTTAACAGGGAAGCACATCCAGAGGTTTTGCTTTATGCTCAAGTGAGGTGCTTCCCTCTAAGCTTTGGCTGTCCAAGATCACATCAGCTTCACCAATTCCTTCCTGCATGTAGTTGGAAATTGCTTTAAAGGTAAGGAATATATTACTCTCCTGAAGAATTTGACATAGAAATAGGAAGAAAAGTCCACCCTCCACAGGGTAATTTGGTGAAGGTAGGAAACTCTTCTGCCAGTTTTGAAAGACAATGTGCAATACATGCCCAAAGAGGCAGGGAAATACCTCTTAGGAGGAAGCCACACAGAGAGTGAGCCTGGGGAGGTGAGCAAGCATGCTGGAGGGAAAACAAATGGATTTCAGTTGGAAACCAGCCTGGTCTCTGTCAAACATACCAATAAAACTGACATGTTCCTGCAGACTGAGTTGGTAAGATCTGCATGTCATGATGGGAAAAAATACCGATAAGAAAATCTAGCAGCATTCATGCAAAGGCCAGTTAAAGAAAACTGAAAGCCTTTTTAAATTTTTTTTTTCCCTCCTTTTATTTTCCAAGTATATGTATAAACCCGGCAGGAAGGTAAGACTTAAAAAACTTACACAGAAAGCTAAAGGAATTAATGCTCAGTGTTCAGTGTTAGGGAGTTACATGAAATAAAATGTTGCTAACACTAAGTAACATCAGAGGGGATTAAAAAACAATGCTTGCAAATACAGCCTGGTGTGTCTGCTAAAATAAAAAAATAAAATAAAGTGAGAAGTCAGCTTGAGAAAACACTACTTTAGAAGAGACTCCTACCTAAATTAATTAAGATAACAACCCAGAAAGAGCTCTGGTAAGGAAGCACATTTCTACAGGAAGAATTTTCACTTTTAAGTCATCTTTAAAATTAAGGCCAGCCTCTGGTGACAGCTACCAAAAATTAAAGTGGAATAAAAGGAAAAAATAAACCCTCTAGACGGATCTTCAAAGGCCTATTCACTCTTTCAATTAGAAGTGTAGATACAAGTGATTAGCACTGACTCTCTAAAACGTTTGAGCATCTTAAGGGCCAAGGCTGAACTTCTTAATTTATAAATGTTGGACCATTCACATGCAGGTTATAGTTACACCCATGTGTAAAAACTAGAACACAGATAACTGAAAATTATCCAGGTCTGCTTTGCTTCCAGAACAATAAAAAGCAATCCTTGAGCTTTTACATTGTTCCAGGAAGAATAGACACGTGCCTCTGCAAACATAGGCAGGCACACACATCCACAAAGACGTATGCAAACATGCAATCACTACAGAACTAAGTGGATCCAGCTAATCCAGAGCATGGCCAAAGGATAAGAGGTACATAAGATTTTATTCCACCTCAGGCTTACACTCAAATGTGTGTCATCACAAATGTGCCAAATCAGGATATCAAAAATTCATCTCTCTGGCTGGCACTATAAAGCTTCCCCTTGTTATTCTACGTTAGTTTGAAAGTGAGATAAGTTGCCCTGGTAGGATGACCTCTCTTCTCATGCTGTCCTGTTCTTGTAGCAAAGCACTTGACTTATCACAGCACTGGGACAAGGAAACCCTCAGGTTATAATCCTCTTCCTGAAGCATGTAGACTGAGAATTTGTTAATTATTTGGCTAGATACCATTGTGAAGGTATTTATGTGCATTTGGGTGGGTGTGATGTGCACTGGTTTGTGTGTCCATGTGTTATTTTTGTGTTTCTAGTGCTCAGCCACACCAGACCTCAGCCAATGTGTGGCTGGTTTGCTATAGATGGCTCTGGAGCACCTCCCCAGGTTTTGCTGATGTGGGACATGTAGAAGCCATCTAGCCCACTAGAATATTTCATTTCCATGAGTTAATTTACTTGATGGCAAGCTGGGAATATCAGGGTAGATAGCTGAAGGCTGGGCTGCAATGAGTTTTCACCTCCTAAAGGTATTTTGGGGATTTTTTCTGAATATATACAACAGAAAAAAATGCAACCATGTGGGGACTTTGCCAACAGAAACATAACCTTCAAAGAACTGAAGGATCAGGCAAATATTGGGACTCATCTGCCTTGTGAGGATGCACAGAAATGCAAAGCAGAGGTTTTCAAGTGAATGTTTACTGCAAATCTTCCACAACTTAAACCACTGTGAAGAGCAAATTTTCTGTGATTTCATTAAAAAAAAATTAAAGAAAGTAAATAAAAATAAATGGAGAAAGAGTTCTGTGATGGCAGTTTTGCAACTGCTCTGTGATGTGAGAGCCCTGTTAAACACAAAGATGAACAGCAGATGGCATATTTACTCCCAAGACATGAGACTCTTGTTGACATGGTTTGTAATAGCAATGTTGATGTTAATGCATATTTGCTCATTGTGTGTATAATGCTGACACTAATCTTCAAGAAAAGAAAACCATCTGGAATTTTTTTAGCCAGTATAATATGAACTGAATTAAATACTATAAACTCATATATTGCTGGAGGCAAAACTTGTCTCTGTGGAAGAGGACTGTATCTTTGTGTTTTACACTAGCCTCATCTAATCCAGCATATACCTTTAATCTTGAGTTTCTTGCCTTATTTTTGATAAATTGTTATGAATTGCATTTCTTTATAATTTCTCTCCCAGTAGAATGCATTAAATAACCCAACTGAGGTCAACACTAGCTTCAACAGACAAAACTTGAGATACCTCAAGCAAATGACATCTCTTGGACTCTGAAGTGGTAATTTTTTTTTTATGGTGGGGAGTTTTTCCCTAAAGAATTTATTCTTTTGTGTATAAAAGCTAGATTAATAGCAACTGCATTCATCATGGGGTTTAAGACTGTTGCTGTTGTTGTTGTTCTTGTTCTTAACAATTTATAATAATAAAATTGTTGTTGTTATTATTACTAAATTAACAATATTTGATTACTAAAAAGATTAACCAAGTTTCATCTTCAATCAGACTCTGAGAAAATTTGATAGTCTGCAGTTGAACTTTGATGCCCATCTTTGAAATAAAATCTATATTTTCTTCTACTGACACTCATTAACAATCTGGAACATGCCCTGAGCATTTCCTTAAGCCAGGATCCGAAATAATGCCATGACAAGGGCCAAGGGGTTCAAGAAGGAAGTTTTGGGACATATCCATTAGCCCTAGATTGGGCTAAATCATGTTTTTAAAAAGTGTTTTGATGGTGACTTCAATGCGAGTAGGATCAGGATATCAGACACAGAAGCACAGCTTGTCCTATATCTTCTGTGAACATATGGAGAAGTCATTGCATCTTCCCAAGTGTTCTCAACAAAATGAAGTAGATTTAGCTATTAGGCTATTCTGTTGCAGCTTTTCACACCATATACCCTATGTTTTTAAAACTGAGACAACATAAAAAAAAAATCTTTTTTATTTTATGGCTTAATTTGTTAATAATCTTTTTATGGTCTGCCTTTTCCTTCCCAGCTGTTTTCTTTCCTATTTATTGCACATGGGTTTTATTGGAACATAGCTGTCCAGAAATCGGTGCTTTTGAAGGCAGAGTATATACACAACTGAGTCCTACTAAATGGCCTGCTCTGTTTACACGAGGCTTGTTAAATAACACAGAGCAGAACACAAGCAGTGAGCATCAACGTGGGTTTCCATCATTTATCATCTGCAGATCACAGTGTTCCTGGAGCTACAAAAGATAAAGCCACGACAGAATGTAATATGAAGACGATTTCCCTTTAGAGATTTTTCTGGTGCAAATTGCTGTACAAGCAGTTAATTCTCATGGATCCCAGAAGACACACAGGTCACCTGAATATATTGAAAAATGAATGCAAAACTATAGCAAAGTATTGTTTTGACATATGGACATATTTATGGATTTTTATTACTTTGGAAGCATTCTTGCATGGTTGAAGTTATTGCAAGCTTCCCACTGATTTCAAGAGTTCTTGATAAAATCCAATCATTTTATGGATTGATTACAAAACCCCCTTTTTGGAAAACAACAAAAAAGGGAAGTGATATTTGCCATGGAAAACTTCAGAACAAGACTTCAAACACTCTGCATAGGAGTTTATTTGAAAAAAAATTCACTGTGGATGTAGCTGGAGAAAATATATATTTAAATCATCCACATCAGAGTGTAATCAGAAATGCTTACAGCTTTGAAATTCCAGCTGGATAATGACAAAGAAGTAATGAACCTACTGGTGGGGTTAGTAAGGGTGTTGTTTATTTCCTTTTCTGGTAACTGCTGGCTGGTTGTAGTATTAAGTGCAGCAGCAGCACCAAGGTTTATTGCAAGTTATTGCTCTCCTTTGCATCATCTCTTGTTCCATCAGTATTAAGTGACACTGACAGGGGAGCCCTTTCTGGAAGTGTAAAGTGTATTTATACAAAGAAGGAAAATCCCAAGCTTCTCCTACTGAAATCTTAAGGAACAAAAAACTCTTGGAAAGTATTTATGTTTAGCTTAAGAACATCCTTTCCATTGCAAATATAGTAACATGTATCTCATTGTAATATGCTTAGACCATTCTCAGAGAAGAAATCATTCAGAAAGATCTTGGGAAGTCTCAACAAGATCACCATGCATTTGGCTCTTTCTTTAATTTTATTTTCAATTCTACAATTGGACACCAGAGGATCTTTAAAGCACCAGTCCTCTTTACTTTGCACATTAAAATCCCTCGCTGGAATTGGAACTGGGAGACCTGCAGTGGGGTCCTGACCTTATTCCTTCAATAAGAAATGTAATGCTAATTTAGTTTTTTTTTTTTATAAAATACTTTATTAAGAATAATAAGAGTAAACAAGGTTACAAAAATACCAACTTTATTAACTAATGAAGATGCTAATTACAGAAGATTTGTATTATAAGTTATAACCACAGTGTTCCCTTTTCATTAGGCATTCAGCAAGTTGTACTTAATGGGAGCATTATTTTTCCCACTTAAATAAGAAAAAATACTTTTATCATACACTGAACTCCACAGGCAGCTCCCTGAAGTTAGATCCCATGCAAGAAAACACCATACATAAATGCCCAAGGGTATGTTTAAAAGGAACACTGGAAAATTTTAGGGTGAAAAGCCATGTCAGTTCCTGCCAGCAGCCCCAACATTCAAAAACAGTAATATACCAGTGCACATGAGGGAGGAAGAAAATAATTGATAAGAAGACAAGGCTAAATAAACAATCTAATAGGCTTCATACAGTCTCCATGGGGGTCAACTGGTTTACAACCAGCTTTCCAGAAGGATGATGACAAAGCCTCAACTCCTGCTTCAGTTGCCTTGGAGCTGAGAATCTGTGTACAAGGAACCATGTGGAAAAGTACTGAACAACTCTTAAGCCCTGCTCTTTTGACAATCACATTCACTGAATTCAAGGGACATTTTGCCTGAGTAGATTTTGACCCCCAGAAATATATTTGGACCCTCGTCTGAAAAGCTCTTACTCAAGTGAGTAGCTCTGTCAAGTACATTGGCATTACCTGCAGGAAAGGACTGCAGAATTTTTATCTTAAACTAGAGAAGAAGATTTCAGCAGTAGCAGCAAAAATCTAGACCAGTACATTCCCAATGAGAGCTACTTTTTTCTTGGAGGGTCATGAGGTTTACGAGAGACAGAGAGATAAGGGGGAAAACATTTTTTAAGGGAAAAATGTTTACTTTAACAAAAGGAAGAAGTGTTACACAATTCCAATGCCCAAAGAAAATAATGATTAAGTTAGACTAACCAGTTGCACCAAATCAGCACTTAGGATTTAGTCCCAGAATTTTACATCCAGACATTACACCTTTCAGAGATAAAGGATTAGTTACAGCAAGAAGAATGAGAATGAAATTCAATGGAGAATGTCCTTAGATAAGAATTTAGGTTCTGTACCCCTTTTTTTAGTCTGATAAAAATCACATTTATGAAGTAAAGTTCAAATCCCACTGAAGTTAGTAATAGGTTTTCAGCAATTTAGATGGGCACTGGATCAGGTTCCCTTGTTATAGCAGAGAAAAAAATATTAGAACAGTGAAAAAATGTCTATAGAGTGTCCTTTCTTAAAGAGAGTCCTGTAGTTATAACAGTTGCCTGGTACGGTACCATTGGTACCAACAAGAAATATTCACCGGAATAAATGAAGTAAAGATTCATTACCACATGTCATTATTCTTCTCTTCCCTTGCTCTTCAGGATCTCAGGTGCCCTCCATTCTGAGACAGGGAGAGCAAAAGTACCTGGTAAGCAAGTGCATACAAACTTGTAATGTTCTGGAGCATCAACTCTGCAAAATTTATTTTACTGAGGCACTGCCCAGAACAAACAGGTAAAAATCCTTACACACTGCCTAACAAAACCCAGTATTTTTATCATATATTTATGCATGTGTGAGTGATATATATATATATATATATATATATATATATATATATATATAAATCACAGTCTTCTGCACAGCAGAAGCTTATAACTAAAATATTTTAGGATTTGATTTTTTTAGATAGACATAACAAAACGCCTGCAAATATAATACAGTGAGCACGTAACAAGTCTTAGAATACAAAGAGTGAACATGGAATTGTATATTTTATCCACATTCTACTTGTGGCTGAGAACAAAACTCACTTGGAGTTTTTTAAAAGTCTTTCTTAAAAATGTAATCCTTTCAGTAAGATATGGTCAGTATATACTGAGGATGAATACACTCTTCACCTACATGACAATAATTAAGTGTAAATACAACAGGCTAAATCCTGCCCTCTTCAGGGCTGGTAAGTAAGAGAGGCCAAAGGGAGCACAAAAAACTTCAGAGGTGGCCAGAATAGATTGAGACACACTGTCTGCAGAGCATCCACGACCTTGAATCTGCTGTACAGAGAAGTCACATCTTGTCCAAAGAGACTATTTACATCAGGAGGAATTTCAGAAGGTCTGGTTGCTGAAAAACTTTGTCCTATGTGCCAGTTGAATTCGCTGGATATGTGACACAAATCTCAGCAAGCCAAGCCACTTAAGCGTGGGCTGAAACTCATCCTAGCTCACCAGATGTAAGCATACTTGAGTCCCATTGAAGTCAAAGTGCACTGCTGAAGAAAATTTGGTGAGTCAAGACGAGGACTGTCTCCCAAGACATCTCCCCTGAAGTGGTCACTTTCTGACAGGGCAGAATTCAACCCTGCATCTTCTGCACTAAATGTCCTTTTGCATGTCAACACCATGGGGTCAGCCTCGTGGCGATGCAGTTAGATATGACACAGAGACCAAACACTACTGGAAACATTTACAATTTACACAGTCACAAGTGAAACAACAGTGCTGTTACTTATGCAATTATATGTACAGTAGTAAAACTAACACTTGGATATATGTTGTATCAATTTTCCAGAAATTAAATGGTAATCAGTGCCATGTATAACAACACATTTGTACAATATTTCCAGATATAAAACTAAATGCCTACAGAAGAACAAGCACTTTACATAGATGATGATTTTTTGTTCCCCTTCCCTGTCAGCATAAAGAAAAAAGATTGTCTTATAAATAGGCAGGAATCAAGCAACTAAACTATCGGTGATGTTTTCCATATTAAATACAAGATCATATCAATCTCTGTAATTTTTTATTATCCTGAAAGGAATTATACAAAGGATAAAATTTTGTCCAAATCTAGTTAAGGTTTCATTAAATTTCTCAGATCTCTGAAAATTTTTAAATGTATAACTTACTTTTCCCAGTTTTAAGTCTCTCAGCCAGGTGCTAGATTCAACTGTTCTTTTCTTGCTGTAAATGCAGAGTTTCACAGAATAACTAGAACCAACTGAATTTTTAATACTTGTCTGTTTAGAAAAATTTGAGCAGATCTGATTTAAAAATTTATTTTAATGTCCAAAGTCTTCTAGTAGCTAATCAGGATTGCTTTTCCAAACTGTACGAGATGCTGTCTTTAGCATTGTAAATCCACAGTTATTTCTGGGTCAAACTTTAAAGAAATGATCAGTAGTTTGGTAATCAAAATGGGGTTTGAGACATCTGTTAGAGGACCACACATACAGTGAAGGGACCAAGTGCAGAACTAGAGTCTGTAAGCACTGCATAAAAGAAAGTGGTAGTGACTTCTACGAGAACTCTGCTTACTGCAGGCTTGTCAAAGTCCATCAATAAGGAAAAAAATTACTTACTAAAGATATTATTTTTTAATAAAATACTGAAATCTTTGACCTCTTATAAAGGGCAAAGAGAAATATGATCATAAATGCTGTCCTCGACATATGCATATATCTCTCAGTAGGGCTTTTTTTATATATGGAGAGAAATATATGGCTCACAGAAAGAATAAAATGTGTTAAGTAGAACTATAATTTGTTTCTCCTTCTAAGATAATCTGAAGAGCAGCATTAAGGAGGTCATATGATCTATTTCTACAAAACCATTTATCATCCAGTAATGTCTTTGCAAAATTGTTTATCCATTCAAGTATCTTCAGGAGATATGTCACCATACTTGCATATACTGTAAGTCACTCCAACATTTATAAAACAACACTGGTAGACAAAAACACCAAAAACACCCATAAATATTAAAAGAAGCTCAACAAACTTGACTATCAAGTACTTAAAAAATTGTTGATCTTTATATTACACATTAATTACAGGCTGTCCAAAATCTTTAAGTGGGAGTTGTTGACTTTTTCAGGGTTCTCTGTAGGTCATCATAATCTTGTGTATCCACCGGGAATAATATGAGACCCGAACAAAAATCCCAGGACGATTTCGAATGGCACATCCACGGCCAGGAACAATGACACCAATTACAATCTTCAGCCTGTTTTGTTCACAAACCAAAGGACCACCATAATCTCTCTAGGAAAAAAATAAAACGGCGTGAGTGTCACTTCTCAAAATGCTTCAAGACAGAGGTCCCACCTGTCTACTACTGAATGGTTTCTTCTGGGGATGACAGAACGCACCAGGCAATAGTGTTCTTGCCATAGGACATAAACCAACTTCAAATACCTTTTTTTCGTAACCAGAACTTATGAGAAACAGTGAAGAGTTGGCCTCTGACCTTTTGTTCCTTTCTGTGCAAATTAAGCTCTGTGATCCATCTTTACATGTCATTAGACTTCAGACTACCAGGTTTTATTCACCTCTTTCAGCTACCTGGAAGGCTAAAATTTATTTATGTGAATATCAACCAGAGGAGCAGAATGTGAGTTGACAGATAAACATCTTTGTTATGATAGGTTTTGCATGAAACACTACTGGCATAGTCAGGTTAGTATCTCTCTTTCAGTCAACATACTTGCAAGGCCCTAGGATGAGAATCTGTATATATTAATAGGCAGGGGAGATAACAAACATAATAAAAGGTTATATTTTTTTAAGTATTATTTTGAAACATAACTTGTTAAAATGATATTTTTTGTTATTCTGGATGAATGAGACACCTATACACTAGTTTATGCACTCTATGAAAATTTGGAGTATGACCCACCAAGATCAGAGTTAGATACAATCACATAGATCTGGGACTTGAACAGAGATGCTGCAGTTTCTACCTAGGTTAAAGGTAGACTGGACCCAGAAAACTCGCTGCAAAACTAAACAGCAAATGTTCATATCAGATAGTGAGTCATTGTTTCAAAAAATGAAAGCTGACAATTAGCATTTCATTCTTTCTGGATCACCAGAGAAACAACAATGCTTGACCTTTATTTGGTTTGGGATTTTTTCTGACTGACAGCAGACTAGTTCCCATATGAACAATGTACTATGTCAGCGCCATCAGAGCGGCTCATAAAACACTTTCAGGAGTGGAGTTTCACCTGCCAATCTGATTTTGTTCCTCTGCCTGTTCTCTGCTGAGGAAAGTCGCTTCAAAGGAGAACTTAGGGAGCAGGAAACTGCTCAGTGATTAAGACTGATTGCTAATATTAATTCATTCCATTTCTTCTTGCAGGGGAAAACAAAGTGCAGGATCCCCAGCAGACTTCCATGCAGATGTTTCATTTATAAGCCTTGACAAGTCTAAGACCTCATTTACAATTAAATATTTTATTTTGAAGAAAACACTTTGCAACAAAAAATAATCCCATGGAATATTAATAACAAATGGAAGAGGCCTCAGCTTTATGAAGATGACCTCTGTTTCCCATGGTTTAGTAGTACCCTTGGCTAGGGAAAATTTTGCTGCATGTTTAACATTGGTGTTAGGAAATCAACAATTCTATTCCAGATAATAAATACTTAATAACGTTCATGGCTTTCTTCCTTCTAGATATCTGCAGTAAGATTTACAGAAAAAAAGAAGAAAAAAAAAAAGAAAAAGAAGATTTTATCTTCCTGTAATAAATTATTTACAGCTTTTCTCCTCAGATGTCTTTTCTCCATCATCAAAACCAGTGCTAAGCAAAAAAACTGTACCAAACAATCACTGAAATAGTTGTCCTGTCCTCATCAATATATTGCTCAGGCTCAGAAGACTAAAATGCTCCAGCCTTCTGACTCATAAAAACCCAGCACATTTTTGGATCTTTCTCCTTCCTTCATAACTTTATCAACTCTGTTGAATACTGTCAGTTATGTATTTTGCATGCAATACCTCATCTAAATAAGAAGATAAATTTGCTCTAGCTTTTGATTTCTACTCAGTCAAAACACACAGCTATTACTACCACAGAGCCCACCTTTGTCCTTAGTATAGAGAACACAAGTATGTCTCAGTCTAGTGAAGTGTTTTAGCATATGAGTATATATAAGATTCCTGTAAATATTTTAGTGACGTGGTAGCACAGTGAAATTGAAGTAATTTCTGCACTCTGACATAAAATAGAACACTTGTAACATGAATCATTTTCCAATGCAAAAGTTTAGTGCAATAAGAATAATTATAAAAAACCTCCAGTAATTTTTTTTAAAGAAATAGCCAGGGTCCTATAAATGTATTAGGAAATGCAATATTTACCTCACAAGGCCCAGCACCTATGGTTTCAGCCACAGCACAGATTTCAGACTCGTTCACAGTAATCTTCCCTTTGAGATATTGGTTGCATTTCTCATTTCCCAAAATAAACAGGTTTGCTACTTGGAGAAGGCCATCATAATTAACTACTACAATTGAAGATAATGAAAAAAATTGTATTTTAGGGGAAAAAAGTGTTTCAAGATACAGTCTAAAGAAACTTATTAATATAATTTCAGTTACTGTATTTTCTCTCCAAAACTCACATTTTTGTCCATCCCCACTGTTTTTGCTTTTGTATGTTGTATTTTGGATTTCTTATATTTTCTACAAATGGGACTTGCCAGACATTTGTTCAGTTTTCATGGCTGTTCAGTTCTCTGAGAATACCTGGGTAAGTTTTTAGCACTAGAATAGAGGGCTGGGTAACTGGGCTTCCTCTGCAGCTCACCACCAGCTTGCCCAGTCATCAAGGAAATCAGAGAAAGAGCTTGAAAATGTTATCACTCCCATCAGTGGAGAGAGGATTCTTCTCCCTGCCTTAAACACGAGTTAATGTGTAACAGTGCCTGCCATGGCCTAGGGAAGGACATGTGACTTGAAAAATATTGTAGCAGAGTGGAGTTTTTCTCATTCTGTGCTGGCTCAGCTACCCTGAATGACTTTGTGCCTGCAAGGGCAGAGCCACAGCCTTGTGCAATCTCCATTCACCAGTGTGAAGGTCAGGAAGCAGGAGCCCTGTGGAGTTTACTCTTGTTCTACATGTCGAAAGACAAGCCTGGACAAGTTGCAAAGATAAATAAAGGGTCTGGACCTGCCCATTCTCTGCACAAGCCATCAAAAAAAAAAAAAAAAAAAAAAAAAAAAAAAAAAAAAAAAAAAAGCCAAGCTTGCCCTCCACTGACTTATTATCCTGTTTTCTTGAAAAAAAAAATGTATGTAACACTTCTTCCTTTCCTGACCAGGACTCTGCGAGGATTATAATAAGTAGTGCAAAAAATATAGTACAAAGTCCTTGGATGACAGATGTTATGTATTTACTGTATTACATAACTCCACAACATTGCAAATTCCTTATCAGTTGTCTTAAGCTAAGCTTTCCTGTGATGCTGTACTGTGCTCCAGCCTCATGTCCCTGTCCCCCAGACAGCCAGCGCTCCCAGAGGATGGCCATTATGGCCATTCTGGGAACATCAAAGGCAGTCATTTGGGAGAGGGCTGGTACAGATTAACTGCCGCCCACAAAGAAATGGCAGAGTAGTGGCTACAAGGAAGACAGCCTCAGAATTCCAGCCTAGCTTCTGCTCTGCTTCCAGGACAGAGTGAGTATTTTGCTGCTACTTACTCAGGGTCTGTGGCAAAACAACATTTGAGCACAGTAAATATTGGAGTAATTATTGTCAACTGGCAGCTATTAACATTTTATCAACACATAATTAGCCAGATATAGCATTTACTAGACTAAATAAATGTCTGTTCTCCCACATATTTGTATTTTCTTCGCACAGAACTGTGTTTAATAAACATAAGAAAGGTTGCAAAGTCAAGTACTCAAAAGATAGGAAATGCCAGACTTAGAGTTGCCTGTGCATCCCAAATTCACTGTTATTGTCTATGTTAATAAAGTCTTTGATTACATGTTTCTGTATTAGTTTTTCCACAGGGGCCTGCTTTGGATTACAGAAGGAGACTGCTCAAGTAGATGACAAATATTTGTCAAAAAAACCCTGCTAACATTCTGCAGATCAATTTTGTTGGTTTTTTTTGGTTGGTTTTTTTTTTAAACATGTAGATTGGTATTTTTCTCTAATTCACTCCTTCAAATGTTTGAATCCTTTTGCCTGACCCTGAAACAACAACAACAACAACAAAGGAGAGACTAGTGGAAAATATTTCATATTAAATTAACTTGGATAAAAGGCTCAGAAATTTACAAATTAGAAAAGAACAACTCTTATTTTTTAACAAGATGTGTTGGACAACCATGGCATCAGGCAATACCCACAGCCTCACCTATAATGACAAGAGGAAGTAAGTTGTCAACGTATTCATTTAGTTTTTAAAAATAGTTTCTTACATCCAGTGTATCCCCATCCATAAACACTGCAACTGGTCTTCTCTGGAATGGTACATCCAGAAATGGGCAATCGGATTATTTCTACAAAATTTGTCAATATAGCAGGTCTGAAAAGAGGAAAAAAAAATAATACATATAACCTTCTAAAATGTATTTTTAAAATTACATTAAGTCTATTATAGACCACAGCAATTAAAAACTGTGCCAATTCTTTTCCTTTCATTTTCTGTCTTTGAAGAATATGATGGATTCTTCTACCTATTTTTTGTACTACAGCTGCCAACTGTCAAAAAATTCTTGAAATGCTGTCACCACTTTTATACTATTTAACTTGGGTTTTAATCTTAAAAGTAAGTAGTGATGCCATTTCATTTGGATACATAGGTTTGTTAATGTGGAGAAATTTTGAAAGCTTATATATACACAAGGATCTCATCTACAATCTGGTGCTCATTCTATAAATTAAAACCATACACTAGTCCACCACTTTGTGGGTTTTCTTTAAATCTCCCAACAAACCTAAACATGGTTAACAGGAATAATGTAGGTATGATTTCACAGGAGTAACATCTGTTTTCTGAGTAACGTTGATGGACCTGCATTTCTGCGTATACCAAGTAACATTTCTTTCTGTTAGAAGTTTACCCCATGCAGACAGCATCTGTAGTACTGGAGATCATACAGCAGTGAACTTGCAAATCTCATTTAGGAAGAATCTCACCCAGCAGATGAAAGTCTCAGAATTCACAATAACAGATACTAACCTGCTAAGTTTCAGTAAGACCAAATCTGACCCTGGGGGGCCATATACCAACTGGGCGATATTCCGAACTTGTCTACGCTTCTCCTCTCCTTTTCCTTGGATATTATGGACTCCAAGCAGGGCTTTGTAGTCTTTCAAATCTTTGTACCTAAGTGAGGCAAAGTTGGTAATGATTTTTCCGACTGAAAATAAAATAACTAAAAACTTTGCTTAATATGATTATGCTGGAAGATCTTAACTAATGCTCCTTAGCAGAAATGGCTTCATGCTGCCAACTGCTATTCCAAAATCAACATGCTTGGATGTAAGGTTTTGGCTTGACGCCATTACATAATTTTATCTTTAACTGTTGCTAAAATCTATTTTTTTTTTAATAATAGTATCCAAACATTTAAATCCTTGGACGCTATGAACCTTTGAACTTTTTTACATTTACCCAAGTTTTCTATTTTATTTTGTCCAGAAGCATGAGCTTATTCTCATAAAGAGGCAATTGTCTAACCATGACACTTGGAAAATGTATTTATGCTTCCATGTAAAATAGCCAGGGCTATTTAGATTTACAGCAATAATAACAGAAAATACCAAGGTCCCACAGGCCTTTTATATCAGAAAAGCAGTGTTAAAGCCAAACAGGAGGAAAAACTGCTGCATTCAAGCTGAAGAAGAGTTGTGCTGATAAGTTCCAGAAAATAGATGTATTTTCATATTGTAAAGTTACAGACTACTGTACCGAGAAGGGAAACACTGCCTTGCTGTAAGAACCCACTCTTCTTTTATCAAAGTACCACCACAGATATGCTTATTCCTGGGGGAGAAAAGAAAAGAACAAAAGGTTAAAAAAAAAAGCCCCAAACCACTAGGATTAGTTTCTACACAGTCGAAATGTTTAGAGTGTTTTGCTCCCCATGCATGTTTGCTGGTGAAAAGTGGCAGACTGACAACACAAGGAAACTTTTCTCTGTCCCTTTGCTCTACAGTTCCAACACTTACAGTTACATGACTTCTCAGAGCTTTACTCCAATGTGCAAAAACCAGAAAGAAAGATAAATTCAGTTACTCTGTTCATTTAGTGGTTTCAAAGATGAATTTGTAATAAGACACCTAATTTAAAAAAAAATAATAAAAAAATTAAGGCAGATACTCTGTAACAGGAACCGGACTGAAACTTTCAAGCAAGTCCCCAAACTGCCACCAGATGTAAACAACATTTGGTCATTACTCATGTAAGTATTATTCAAAGCATTGACCTCAAGGTGGAGAGTTCCTATTTGATTACAAGCCCTAGGAGATTTGTGTCCCCACATACTTCAGTTGGAAACAATCTGCAGTGTATGACATCCTACATGTGATTATAGAAAAACTGAAGCATAATATATCATGCAAAATTAAAGCAATTAAGCATGACAGTTCTTTTAAAAAAAATTACTGTGGAATGTAGATTAATTAGTTTCCTTCTTTGTGCCTCCAAAATCACATTTATTTTCTGTAGCTCTTTGGAAAGTGAATCAGAATTGTCAGCAATTTGGGAAAAGCTTAAAATCTCAGAAATTATAAATTCAAATCACACAAATGTTCAAAGCTTTGCAAAGAACTACTGGATGTATACCAGACCAAATATGGAGCTCACAGACAGCAGAATACAGAGCTTTGACTTTTATATTTTTTTACACATATTTTGGTTGAGTAGCAAAATATCTGGTCCAAAAAGCTGGAGTCTTCTGAAATGTAGGTTCTAACTTGTTTTATTATAAAAAAATCACATCCAGGAGTATAACTATGTTCCTCTATGTTATGTGTGCATCACTTATTATGTTATACAGAATTTCATTGTCTTTGTTAGATTCATTAGTCCACATAGAAAGGTTAATTCCTCATTTAAGTGTGGGGAAAATTTAGAGCTGGTTCCATGAAACAGATTAAATCCACTTAAAAACACTTAAATACACTTTGTTACAGAATCTGAATTGGATATACAAGAAAATTTCATTAATCAATTTAAGATCTAGAGGTGGGCTTTTGTTACCAAATACGAATAGTTTCTAAGTTTCACTGGGCCTTCACCATTCAGACACAACAATTCCATTTTGGAGTGTACAGTTAGGCTTTCTTGCAGAAAGGTCAGAGGCCATTAAGATTTTGTTTCAGACAATATTCTATTTGCTTCCAGGGTAACAATGCAAAATAAAACTACATTTTTATGCCCTCATGTAATACTTCAAGATATATTTTGCTGCTGGACTATTCCAGGAATCCCTTATTCATTAAAGGATCTGCAATCATTTAAGCACTCATGTTTCATGGAATTTTATTGCACAGCAGAAAATCCAGGTTCAACTACCGTAACAATAACTATTTAAATTTTAGGCACCCAGATGTAATTCACCTTACCTGCCTAAAAGTTCATCAAATATGAAGGCTATTTTTAAAATAGTGCAAAGATTAACTTTTCCAGGGAGTGATTTAGCCCACCTATCTGGTTACTTAGTCTAGGAATATAGTGATTTTCCTCTATAAAAGTCTTTCTGAACCACCCAATGCACTCCCCAAAAGATCAAGATCTGATGGATCTCATAAGATGCAAAAGTAACCAGGGATGGGAAGAACCCCCCAACCCGAACTTCTCTACCAATGAAGAGATGTAGAGAATATAATCTTTTTCTTTACTCCCATTTTTCAATTAATACCTCTTTTACAACATAGTTTTAAAGGAGATGCTGACTCATAAGCTAATAGAACTGAGCTTTACTTTAGTCTGGCCCAGCAGACAAAAGACTGGTTTTTTTAATTATTTTTTTTTCATCATAGAAGATCCAGGGCCAATGCATGAGATATATCCTGTCATAAATTAATGATTCACACTTCCAGCTGATGAGTTATGAACCAGAGTAAAGAACATAGGAAACTGCCATTGTGTGTTCTGGCCTTTAAACAGCAGCAAAGATCTGCCATAATGTAATGCATGTGTTACACACAAGTCGTGCATTTCAGGGTCTTGTTTTACAGAATAAAAAGGATTTCCTTATAGCTCCTACTTTTTTTTCTTTTTCTTTTTCTTTTTTTCCCCAATACCAGATAAATTTTAATTGAATGCAATGTCATAGGGGAAAGCTTAATTTGACACAGGTCAAAATCCTGAATCCTACACTAAATTCTCTACATTCTATAAATTCTCTAAATTCACTAAACTAAATTCTCTGCCATCAAAGTGAAAATATTGATCTGAAATTCATTTTTTTTCTAACAGTCTCTAAACTAAACAGTTTAATGCTGAATTTAAAGCCAATGTTATGAAAAGGTCTACAGTAGCTAATTGAAAGAGCAGAACATTATGAATGCTCTGCAGGTTCATATGTTTAAATTAGTGATAATGAACATATATAGTACTTCACTAGCAAAGTGAATACTATGGCATCAGCTGATTCTCTGCTTTTACAGAACTAAACTGCAGTGTAGAAATATTCTTATTATGGTCAACATTTTCTACAATCCTAAAAAGAATATCCTAATAGTTGCATTGCTCTTCTAATCAAAGTGATAGTTACCTGTATGTCAAACTAACCACCCATCCTTCGTTAGTTTGTGTTGGGATTCCATTTACAACTCTCAAATGTTTTGTTGAGGCACAGGGAATGGCAGTATCTGAAAGCAGATCCAGAGATCACATTTTACTAAAAACAGTGGTAGGAAACCTGCACAGTTGCACATAAGGACCACAAGAAGGTCAATATTTATTATGTACTAACTTTCCTGTGCTAATAGAATATATTTTTAGGCCATCAAAACTACTTCAGTGCAGCTGAGTAGGTCTATTTAAATATCCACGTGGAATATAAAATACATACATTTAAACAGTTTTTTGATATCTACATAGTTAAAAAGCAAACATTGAAGCTCATTACCAAATCTCACCACTGGCAAGACACAACAGTGAGAATAGATAAAGGAATATAATAAAGCTATTCTCCATTTTTGTCTTGTAAAATTAATTTTGCTCAGTCTATATGGTGGGTTTTTACAACTTTAATTAATCTTTATTTTGTTTCCTAGCTGGAAAGAAATGCCTAGATTTAGAGGATAGTCATGCACTGCTTAGATCATACACAAACTTACCATCGAAACTAGCTGTAGTAGGAGTTGTATCACCTTCACCTAGACAGACACACAAGATAGCCACAATAGAAAATTAACATGCATTTAAAAACTGTATAAAATTCAACAGCAAATGCCATATTGTTAACTTTAATGGATCACAAAGTTTTAAACTTCAATGATTTCTTCAATACACTGCAAAAGCAGTATTCAGTAAGGCTTAACAAATGAGAAAAATTTTATTCCAATAAAAGGAAAAAAGAAATAAACATTTTGTAACAGGAATGTCAAGCCTTTTTCTTCTTGGCTGAATCCTGAAGACATCAGGCTGCCTATCATGTTCAATTTACATGTTTCATTCAAACAAGCAAACGCTGAAAAATGGAATTATCATTTTTATATAAGCTTTCAGGAACTATAGAAGTAATGTGATTAAATCCAAAGAAGACTGAAAGAAATTCTCAATTCCCTAAAAAACTTCGAAAAACATTTTGAGTTCCTATCAGCAAAAAATCTTATCGAAACGTGTTCCTCAAAATCTAGTACAGTTCTTCCATCTAGCCCAATTAAAAAAACAGTTACAAGTTTGCTTAAACTTGTTTCTAAATGTTTACCTTCTGTGACACTTACAGAATGACCCAGCATTATGAACTAGAGGTACAGGGCTAACTGCTGAAAACTTGCACAAAGTAAATTTAAACAGTCTCATCCACCTAGACTTCTGTTATTTAGAAAATGTGTATGTATACACACAGTCACACACACAGACACACACACACCCCCACCCACACATATAAGTATATTCATTATATAGATACAGTTATATTCACAGTTAAATTTCTATGTATATGTGTATACACATGCATATACATACATGTATGCGTATAGATGTATGCATTTGTGTGCATACATACATGTGTTTCTATGCATAACTGTATGTACGTGCACATATATTTATATAGTATTGTAATACTAGTCCATATGAACTACAATTGTGAAACTGGCATATTCCCACTCTGGTGTTTGATTGCAGAAATGTACTACTCACCAGTTCTGGACACCCTACAAATGTTTGCTGAGAATACATTCTTAGGATTTCACAGATCCAAATAATGAACTCAGAATAAGTGAATAAAAATATATATTTCTTCAGCTGCTATGCTTCATTTTTACTGAGACAAATAACCTTTTGCAGAGTTTTGTTTACTCTTCACATAGATGTCAAAATATCACCTGAGACTTCAAATATCACATTTTAGAGATGCTGGAGTTTGGGCTATGAGGAAATGCAGCAGATTGCCGCTAGGAACGAGTGTAACATTATCCTTAACCTCTAGAGATCACAGACGTGCATTAAAAAGCCTGATTTACCATTTAAGTGTTCTCCCAGCACATACAGTAAAGTAACTTAGAAATAAGAACTGAAGAGAAAGATTTTGAACATAAATGTGAATTGCGCATTTTTCAGCATAAAACTATCTTTTTCTACTTGTCATCAGTTTATTGCTGAATTCCCTAGTATTCTTAATTCTGTTTATTTAAGCTATTAATATTTAAACATTCAACTTTGGAGGCACAATTTTCCTAGTTCTTACCAGGAGTTAAATCATCCCATAAACATCCGAAAGCAGAATCTAACCTTTATAGCACATATACACTTCAGCATGTATATAGTGACTTATTCTATCATTACAAAGACAGATCACACAAAGAGTTTTTGAAGCTTGTAGCCCAGAAGATAACTCTGCCTGGGTTTCTTGAGGCCACAGCCAGCATTCTGACCGCTAGACAATTCTTTGTCTCCATCCAGCCCTCATTCAATAGCTAGATCTGCTGGAAAATGTTTGACCATCTGTAATAGCCCCTTTGTGCTCCTGCTGCATAAATAAGTCTTAAAAACTCCAAGCTGGTCAAGGAAAAGAACCCCTTGTCCATATATTGCACAAGCAGCTTCAGTCTGCTCCTTTCTCAGTCACGCACAGTTGATTCTTGACAGAATCACACATTTCCTGCTGCCACAAGTGACAATAGGAAGGTGTGCACAGGCATGTGGCACCATGGCTTCAGTGGGACTGCACAGCTGGCAGTGCCAGCGGCACACCGAGTACTCACATCGAGAAATAGGGCAGTAATCCCAGGGAACAAGAGGATCATCTGTGTAACACCAGGGACCATGAAAATCATCATCTGGATTGCGGCAATAGTTTTTCTTCAGTTTACTAACATCTGGTTCTCTGAATATTTGTATATGCCTACAGGGAAAAAAAAAAAATCAAAGTGTTGAAAAGCTTTATACTATAGCCCAAATTTTCAAAGGTTAAATGTTGTTTTGCTCCACACTGTATAATTAGCTGATTGAGAAGCCTACAGGTCAGGGTTTAGGGCTGGTTAAAATCAAAGGGAAGATGAGACCCAAATATTTTCTGGATCTGGGTCCAACTTTCCTCTGGTTGGTATTTTAAGCACTGTGTCCACTGGACAGCTGGGAGGCTTCCAGGTCTCCCACTCAAGCTAAAATCTCTAGATACCTTCAGGAGGGATTATTATACTGATTAGAAGACTGCCTGTGATGCCCTCAGCAAATCTGCAGGCCTCTCTGAGGAGCAGAGGTATTTTCTCCTGCAGGTTAACAGCACAGGGGAGCATTGAATCTACAAAGCTGAATCAAAGGCAAAAGAAAGGCAAACTAAGAAGGTTAGCAAGGATGAGCAGCAGGCAAGGAAAAAGATGAATGGCTCAGACAAACTGCAGTGATAGGTCACCTAAGTTGCAAGCCTACATGAAGCACTGCAGGGGTGAAATTTTGAGGCCAAAATCTGAAACAGAGGAAGATGTTTATTTTTGGCTTGTCAGATACAAGGATAGAGGCTTCCGTAGTTACAGCTGTACTGCTCCTTCAGTTCATAACCAACCACACATGCTGCCTCTAGAACACTCATAACCAGAGGAACTGTTGGAGTGAGACAGAGAACTCCCCAAAGAAGTTCCCAGATGGAAAATGTGTGGGAGTAAGAAAAGAAAGGCTGATCTGTGCTCCATTAGGAGAATACAGTTGCATCAAGAATCCAGTAGGTTTTACACTGCCTCATTCACAGCAAACTACAACTTATCATGCTTCTCAGAAAGCATGAGCTTAAACCTCTGCTTCCCTTACATGGGCAGCACACGGGAATATGTATCCTCTCTCTCAACATCTGTGGGAAGAAGCACATGTAGTCCAGGTGACGATACCAGACAGGGCCACTGAAATCTGCCTTTTTGCAATACAGCTTCCTCAAAAGCTCACTTCCTGACTTACACAGTCCTTCCAAGGGACAATGGCTTATGTGTACAGCACTGTGACTACAACAAGCACCAAAGCTAATATTGACACATTCGCATCAGCATCAGAAACTAAAGGAAAATGAAGGAGAAACTATTTTCATCACAGCCACTAGTGCGTGTAATTTCTCATGCGTAGCAGAACATTTTATTTTTCATTATCCCTTTTTTATATATACAGTCCTGATCATTCATTTTACGTCATCAAATAAATGAACTTGCCATTTCTACTACTTTGAATATAAAGCCAAAGTAAAGATAAACAACAGAAATTGCAGGTCTTTTTACTGGCATTTGACATCAGTGTCACTAGACTGTTGACTGAAGTTGAAGTCAGTTTCAGGCGGCAGGGGACATTAGGTGGTCTCGAGTCCAACATCCTCCTTGAAGCAGCATGAGTTATGAGGCTGACGACACAACCCTTTCCCCTCATTTCTGATACCCTCTCATTGTACCAAACTTTCAAGGACAGGGATGGGGGAAAATAAGCCAGTAAACTAAACACTAAGAAACATCCCAAAGCCTGCAATTAGTGGTTAGCCTGAACAAAGTCATGTTGTGCAATATAGTTAAACGCAAAGAAAAAAAGAAAAATATAAAAATAAAGATTAAGAAAACAAAGATATTAAAAGCTCCAGGGCATAGGGGCTACTTTAGAATCAATGCAGATGAAAAAGAGTTGCCATCTGGAGGCAGTATTTATTCAGGACTCACTGAACCATCTCTTTCTGTTTAGTACATACACACCTACGTAAGTCTTCAATATTTTTGTCCCATGTGGAGCAAGTTAGCCCAAATCTTGTCTTGGAGAGATTCCCCATGTAACTCTTGCCATTGCCACGATAACAATCTGAAAAAAGAAGGTTGAGATAAAAATGGAGGGTGATTGTGCAAGATTAAGAAGAAAACTCTTGCTTTTCATCAGTAATCCAAATAACTAAAGACAAGAGTTTTGTTTAGCAAATGCTATATACTATTAATCCGTCGTGTATAAATCAGATCAGAAGAAAAATGGAAAATAGTTTTCAAATTTACATACATAATCTCTTGTTTGAGACCTTTGTTCCCATCACAGCAGTATCTTAAATTTATACTTAAATTTTATTACATAAACTTGGAAAATTTCTTTCATAAATAGTTGGCTTATGATTAATTTAGAAGAGTCATACAGAATATCCTAAAAGTTTTCAGAAGCTAGTTTATACCAAACCAAGTAAAAATGGTCCCCTCCCTATTCCTCCCTCCACAAAAAAACAGGCATTCAATTTGGCTTTTTGTAGTTTCCAGATATTGGAAACAGCATATAATTCTAGACTTAAGTACTTCTTCAGAAAAATCAAAAAATCATCAGGACTTTAATTTTAATGTAATTCAAAAACTTGCCTGTTTGCTCCAGCAGAAGTCATGTTTAATTCATAAGCTTTTATGACAAGCCTTTTTGAGACTTTTCAAGAGAATTGTTTAAAATGATCAGTACTATAAAGACATTTTGCATTTAATTTCATATTCATCAGTATTTTTACTTTTTGATAATTGATCCTTTACAAGAAATACAGAATAACTATAAAAGTTTAGTCCTTTCTCTGACATAAGTCTTGCAACTGCAACTTTTTCAAACTTAAAGCAAAATTGGCTAAAATTCAAAGAGAGAGACGTTAATGCAGCCTTATATAGGGTTATAGGTCTGAGGTCTTTGCCTCAGTTTATGATGTGATTGACATCCATTCAGGATGCAACATTACTCCTTAGAGTAATACCAAAACCTCATGGGAAAAACATTTGGGTGAAGACTCATAGTGAACCTCACAGGCAGAGGTAGGTAAGAACTCAGAGGGTCAATCCCTTCTAGACAAGGAGGCATATGCAAGAAAATAAAAAGGGGGAAAAATTGCTTTTGGTAGCCTGATAATCCAGTTATAAAAAGACTGTGAACAAAGGAAATCATCTCAGCTGTGCAAAAAGACCTTTCAAACTAAGAAAGGTAAAGACAGTAGAGCAGATACATAGCTTGGCCTTGCCTAAAAATCAGATCCAATCAAATCTTTGCTGCAGTTTTCCCTGCTGGAATCACAAATTAAACTGTGAAAAGAATCTCATTTACACCACAATGAATCCCAAACATGCTAATAAAGCCAAAGCGGAACTCCGTAGGTGTAATGCAGACACAACTTTTCCAGTTTTCAAGGCTGTCTACTTGATGTTTGGAACAGCATGGCAGTCACTTAAAATCAAGTTATCACCCTTTCCTCTGTTACCTTGTTCATTTGATACATCACACTTAGGAATCTGGGAGCAATAACCAATACGGATGTTTGGGTCAGTGGTAAAGCACCAGGGTGATTCAGATCCATCTGGATTTCGGCAGTAGTTCTCCCTCAAATCCCTATAAAAATAAATATGTTAGCTCACAGCAGGGATAACCTAAACCCACCAATGTGGTCCATTGTTTTTTGTTATGAATTAACAAAAATACAGGCTCTTTCAGGTATCTGTGTTACTGATCAGTGTCAAGTGCAAGGAGATGAGCCAGTAAGAACAGTGTCCAGAAAAAAATATTAATGTAATAAGAATATGTTTGTGGAAAATCATTTTCAGCAGACATATGTTTTGATGGGATATAAGATTTCATTTGAAGATTAACAGTATTTTCATTCAGGATCCTCCATCAAAATTTGCATGCAACTGACATTGGATACACCTGCAATGCATTACAAGTGCTTTTAAATACAAACATTACCTGAGTGCTTAAAACTCCCTGTACTTTGAATGGTTCTGGTGAGTTTGGAGAAGCAGAGTGCTTTAGACAATCAGTAACTCATTTAAGAAACTGAATCGTGGAAAATAAAAAAAAGTGTATGTTGAAATTCTACACAGCTGTTACCTTTAAAGTAAAAGTTAGTCACAAGGGAACATCTTTAAATGTCTTTTGCAGCTTGCATGAAATATTCAAGCCTCTTAAATGTTAAGTTTTATTTCCCTGTCTCCTGACAGTTGTTGCCATGTTCTGCGCATCTCCATATTTCACTGTATTTTTTACATCTGCAGCACTTACTGATAACAGACTAGGGAAAGAATGGGCCTTATATGGCAATTCTTACCCATCAATAAAGATATTTAGTAAAAACTGGACTGTAGTTCCAATCTGGTCAGCAAGGTTTCCTCCCTTCTTAGTTAAAAAAGGACTGAACGAACATTGCTAAGGTAATTGCCTAGAATGAGTAGATTATTCACACCTTGGAAGTTTATGAACCATACAGAAAGGTGTGATGACCAGTGGTCACTCAAGTAAGAACAGTCCTATTGATGTATCTATATTTAGTAATGAGCCAGAAAAAAGGATTTAAACTATGAAAAATTATAGAAGTGCTTTCAAGTATTATAAATGGTAATTATAACAAAGAAGATTACATTCAGGTCATATTTAGGACATATTAAATTAAAATCAGTAATCAAGCTGTGAACAAGTATTTAGCTGCATGAAAAAAAATCCAGTGGTAATGTATCATTACTGTTGGGATACAGATGCCGGACTGGAACACATCCAGGAACTTCACAATCAAATTGGTGAATACATGCTTGAAGAAAGTTCATAAAAATCCCTAGAGTTTCAGACAACTTTCTTTAGAACTACAGCATTGAGTTGTGACGGACTGATTTTCCCAGGCATGAATGGTTTTGAGCCTCAGCAGGTGGAGTTGATGCATCAGAACACGGGGCAGGGACAAGGGCCCAAGGTCTGCTCCAGTGGCACAAACTGTTAAACACAGTAAAACTCAACCCTTTTCTCACTGCAGTAACAATACGCACATGTCTCTACTCACTTGCATTTGAAGTTCTCAGGGGTGATGTTGTGCTGGTGAGGGAACTGGGAGTCCCACCTCTGGCACGGGATTCCACTCCATATGGTGCTGACGGTGCCGCGGTAGCCCTCGCCCTGCCCGCGAATGCACGTCGTGGTCTCGGCTGCCGCCTCTGTGCTGTTCAGGGAGCTTTCCTCTGCAGACCCAGACAAGAAGTGCTCTTTCATTCTCTTAAGAATGGCTCAGGATGTCAGGTTTGAACTCTGCGTTACTGATGGAGTCATGGATTACATGATGCTCAAAACATGGTAATTGCTGTTCTTTGGTGAAATTGCCAATGTGATTATAGCATAATTTTCTCCTCTTCACATTTACAGCATCCACCAAAAATCCAAAATCAAAATAAGTGCCAGACTTTATGCTAGTTTATCTGCTTGCATGGAAAGGGTGCAATATTTTTCTTGCGTGAGACACCTGACCAATGCTGTACATTAGAGGTTAGAAGATATTCCCGGTTACTCTTTCAAGTTCAGCAAATACGATTCCCTCAGCTTTAAAAAACTGAGTGACCACCCACATGCACACAGTTAAACATGGTAACACATATTTGCAGGATTAAAATACAATAGGGTTTCTTTAAAGAATTCCCAGAATATCAGGTCACAGGAGAAAAAGATGCAGATAAAAAATAATTTAAAAAATATAGATCCTATTATAGGTTAATGTGCTAAATTCTTTGCGAAGGTTTGTTTTTTGGAGGTTTTTTATGCCTCATATGGTTAAAAGAAGAAAAAAAAAAATCCCAGCTTTTGAAATCAAAGATCAGTATTCTCTACAGAGAGAAAAATGTTTTAAAGACTAACAAATTCATCAGACTCAAGATCTCTTACAGATGTTGATATACTCTGCACTCACCCTGGTGTGGGCTGTCTTGAACTAAATTCAGAAAAACAGTGGTTTTTAAATGACTCATTCACATAACTTTAAAGTCTCTTTTTATTTCTTATGCAATTTTCATAATTGAAAATTAATGGCACAGATATTGCATCAGATATATACAAAGTAGTACAAAACTAAATACACTGCAGTAAGAGTAACTCTTCTGCAATATCCTCAAAAGTTCCCAATACAATATTTAAAAAGTAACCACATATCTGTTGGCAATTGCTATTGTTTACAAGACTAATTTTATTAATTATCTTTAAAGTATTAGTTGCCAGCAAAAAGTATGTTAACAACGTTCCTTAATTAGTTTTCTTCAAATGGTCCAATGAATAGAATAGTATTTGTGTTACTCATAATATAGTTCACTCCTGGCAACTTGAGCCAGTTCCATGAACTCTGAGAAAATATGGATCCCAAGGAAACCAAATGTCATAACAGATGGTTTTGGCTGATTTGCTGACTGATCTTTGACGTTAAAGATCATTTCCCTGTCAGATGATAACATCAAGTAGTGCAGTTGAATTATGCATTTATCCATGCATCCCTTTTGCTCTTCATCTGGTTGATGTTTTTAAATCAAGTGTCTCATGGTCAAATTCATTTCCTGTCCCTCCTTTCCAAGGCAAATGTTGTCCTGTTTCAGTGGGATATTGAGTTAGAAGCTCATTCCAAAGTCAAAAGGATATGGCACTGGAAGTATCACAAGGAGGTTTCTGCAGGCTGACAACTGCACTCTTTCTGGGGGACTCATCAAACAGTCTTGCAGCTAGTTGCTGTATATTTAGTCTTTATACATCACTTTTAAAATAATTAGATTACAAAAAGATGAATTCATACAACTTATAGTAATAAATAGCTGCAATATTTGTGTTTTCCATTATAAATAATATATGAAACCAAATGGAGTTATACTCTAAAATAGCTTCTAAGCTGATTATAGTGAGCATCGCTATGTCACATTCAAATACACATTAATCTTTTTCAAAAATACATGCTTTTCTTTTATACAAATGAAAGAGATCTGAGGAAAAACCTGGGGGGGGATGCAGGGGAGAAGAGCTCCCTAAGATGATAAATTTCAGCATACACCCTGGCTTCATAATATTTCCTTAGTAAATTAATAAATTAAAACTCCGTAACACTACGTACTCCATGAACTCTAGCAAAGTCTTCTTAAATACTAATAGTGTACAAAAAAAAAAAAAAATCAGTCTAACATAAGCAGTTGCAAAGACCTTATCTCTACACAAAAAATTGCTCTTTCAACTTTTATGAAGTGTATACAGCATCTACTTTGTACTCAGTCATGCTAAAGAAAAAGTAATTTGGTTGGTGTTTATATATCATTATGTTGGAATGTTGTTTTTTGGTTTTTTTGGTTTTGTTTGTTGGTTTATTTGTTTTTTGTTGCATTTTTTTTTTAATCACATGCCTGAAATGAAATAAGTAATGTATCAATTAATTTAAGCAAGGCCACAGTAATTTGGAAGAGCATTCCTTCTTGTACATCTGCAGATGTACGTGTCTGGACAGTGACCTCTACCTGTAGAGGAGATTTTACAACTTGGCCATGCCAAAATATACAATCTAAAGAACTTAACTTTCACATTGTCATGAATACTTGCACAGCCAAGCCACTTCTGGAAAGACTTGCTTTATAATGACTAAGAGAAAGTATTTCAAAATCTGCAATGTGATTATCTCCTACTACTTTGTGGCAGCTCTCAATAGGAATTCTAGTAATGAGGGATCACTAAAATATTCTTATTTCACTAATAAAGCAATTTCATTGTTCCAAAAGGTTGTCAAAACCTTCCCCAAATTCTTCTTGCTGTACCACCTGCATATACTACAAATGCCTAATTTTGAAACACGAAAAATGAGACTTCAAAATATTTCTGAAATTTAGTTCTGAAATTCTGAGGGCTTCTGCCCTCAGAACCAATTCCCATTGTGGCTATTGAGTCTCACAGAAAGCTCAAAACTTACCAATAAAGGCTTGAGAAATCCTTTATTCATCTGCCGATTCCACAAACAGGCATGATGGGAACAGTCTCCCTATTCCTGTTAATGAAAGTTGGGCTGGATATGCACAGGAACAGGCAAGAGCTTGAGGAGCAGTGCCTGCCTCACCAGACACTGCAGGTTATACAGCACTTGCCAAACTAAGTGCCCAGGCTGCCCAAGCCTACAACTTACATAGTCATCTCCATTCAGTACGGGTCTTGTTGTTGAGGCTAATTACTCATCACCCATATACCAAATTTAATAACTCTGAGCATGGGCATCAGATGTGCAGAGCATTGGTGAAAGAGCCCTAAGACCACACTCACTGTTCTCTTACAAGGTAAAATCAAGATCAAGATCAGGATCAAAATCTATAAAATTAAATTGCCATCCTTATCCCAGTAAATCGTCTAAAATATAAATTAAGATCTGAAAACCCAAGAGATTGTTCCAATGAGGAAGACAATCTGAATTTAGTTAGATTCATTTAAAATCAACAAGCAATCCTTACTTTGCAGTACTTACTAATATTTCATATTGGAAGTTCCTAGGGGTTTTTTGCTTCAATTCACAATTTTTTAGTTCTGAACTGAGATTAAAAATACTGTTAAAGAAACATCACACAAACTACCACCTTATAAAAGACAACTATTTATCATTTATGGATTAAGTTTCACTTCTTACTCCTGTAGGAAAGTTCATTATGAACAGAGGAATTTGGTAATTGTTAGCAGCATTTTCCTACTTTTGAACTTTGTGGAGTTTTTTTTTTCTTTTTTAAATTCTGGATGACTAAGATTAAATATGTAATTCAGACAGCCACATGTGGGGATTTTCCATTAGCAGTATTTCTACCTTCACATGTTCACACTAAAGTCCCCAACCAAGGGGCAATAATGCAAGGATATCCTTTTATTTTCATAAAACCCTCCTTTTTTGATACTTCAAAATACATAACTTTTATTAATACAGGCCAGCTCATGCATTCATAGGTGCTTAAGTAAAAAGATGAAACACTATCCAGAGCCTTATGTGTAAAGCCACAGACAGTCTTCTCAATTCTGGTTCTCACAGCAACGCCAGCATGAGGGAATCAGCAGGGGCCTTGAGTCATTTGACAGCTGAAGTAACCAGCTATTTCTGACTTTAATCCCAATGACCCAGAAGAAAATCCTGCACAGATTTTATGTCAATGGTGAGAATCATACCGACTTAGAAAGAAGGTGGAGATTTTGCTGGAGAATTTGTCTTCTTTCATGATAATACAGCCTATGTATTTGTGGAAAAATACATAATTGGAAAAGAAGCAGAGTCCTAAATTATATCATGAGGAAAATACCAGTTCTTGCTTATATTCATGCAAATGTCTCTTCTACAGTGTCTACAGAAGGAGAATGTGCCCTGATTTGTAACAAAACAAAACAATTTTAAAAGTTGATTCTAAACGTGATCCATGCAGTTCTGCAAATGTTAGTAAGAAAGCTGAGTGATGTTTTGAAGCTGCTCCCGCTCAGTTACACTGCTTTCAGGCATCCCTTCCTTTAGCAATGGCACTTACAGTTCTGGGCACTAGTTTAGTGGCAGCTCCTTCCTTTCTACATTTACTTCAAGGTACAGTACAAGAATGTACTGTACTACCATGACACAGTATAAGAATGGAAGAAAAAACCCACTGATTTTCAGTGTTTTGCTTTTTTTTCAGTAAAAACATATGGGAAAGCGAAGAAAGCAATTATAGCCAAGCTCAAGAATCACAGTAGTGAAGAACTCATTGTCACCTGAAACCTTCACACATACAATTAATTTGTCCATGAGCACAGACAGATCTTTCCACGCTGTTCCAGTGTCTACAACAAGGCTTTATATTCAAACAATTTTTATTTAAAGTGTATTTAAAAAAAAAAAATCTCCACACATTTAGAGTTCTTATATTTCTCTTTCAAATTATCCTAAAAATGATGAAAAGGATTTGAGAAGGACCCTTTTTGAGGAAATATGGATTACACTGTTGCGTAAACAGTAAACACTGGACCTATTCTTTGTCTCTTTGTAAAGCAAGATGGAAGGTAACACTTTATCAGCTACTAAATATCAGTCTCTTTTCACTGCCTGCTTTACATAAACATCTTTATTTTACACAAATATTAACCTTAAATGAGTCTTATTTTAATTTCTTTACATACAATGATTCAACAAATAACTCTTTAATCAAAACTATGTGTTTGGTTGAAATCTGTTTCTAAAAAATGAGTAATTTCATATTGGCGGGTTTTTGCTTTTCCAAAAGCTGTGAGCACAACACAGTTCATTTTAGATCTAGATTCTCAGTTTTGGTGTTTCATTACTCATCCTTTCCCATCAAACCAAGGCTTACACTGAATCTTCTCAAGGCTTTTCAGGTTCTGGTCGCCCCTGACTGTGACTACTGGTGACAAAGGCTAAATCCATAGTAAAGGCATCTGGGTTAGCTGGATGTCAGATAAGCATCAGTGAAACACTGTCTTTAGCAAAGTAATTCCCAAAAGCTCTGCAGTTCTCAAATGACTGATATACACAGCTTCCTTTACGGGCCTCAGCACCTTCCTAAAGCTCATCCACAGAAGAGCTGCTACCCGTTTGTTTTTTTTGTTGGGTTTTTTTTTTTGTTTTTTTTTTTTTGTTTTTTTTTTTTGTTTTGTTTTTTGGGTTTTTTTTTTAGCAGTACAAATTCCCTACTCTTGTCTTCCCTGTAGTCAATGTTCTCATTCATGCCAAAATAACAGTCATTTTCCTTTTTCATGTTAGCTGGAACTGCTTCCATTTCTTCATTTCATCCTACACTTCTTCATTGCTGTTAGTTGTCCTTTTATCCTCTCTTCTAACTAAAAATTGTCTCAAGCCAAAACCACAGACACATATGTGAGCAACTTCAAACCAGTCCTGGGGTCCCCAAAGTCTTAATCCAAATCCAGTTTTTGCAGCTTGAGCCATCTCTAATTCCTAATTGCTCCTGTCATCTCTTTCTCACAGCCTTGGCTGTAAGCCACAATGTTTTATGCTGCATTCTGTGCTTGGAAGTAAAATTACAATGCCCTCTCTCTCTTCAGTCTTAAAACCATATTTATTTTCTAAACGCTTCCTTCCACCAACTTTTTTGCTGAAAATTTTGTATATGAGCTGTTGTCAGCATTTTGGCTATAGAGCACACTAGCACTCACGACATGTAGCAAAAGCCACAAGCACTATGCTGCCTTGTGGTCACTCCCCAAAGAGAGGACACCTACATTTTTGTATATAGTCCAGGGACTTGGATTTGCAAAGCATTTTTTCCTAATTAGTATTTCTTGTAAATTAAATAAACAGTCCTCAGCATAGGAATTAAAAACCTGTGTGAGAATCCAAACCACAAAGCTATAAAGACCTATAACTCATGATCTCTTTTTAGTGTTCTGAGATTGCAAACAGCCCCAGCTTCAGAAACGCAGAGCAGCCACTGAAACCCAGAATAGCCAAGTGTTTTGGGCTCCCTGCTAGGAGGTGGGAAAACAGTTTTTTTATGAGCCTCAAGAAAACCAGAAAACTGAAAACAGGGTTTTGATATTTTCTGTTAGTATTCTGGCCATCAAGATGGTGATTTAACAGTAGCATCAGCAATAAATTCCCTCACTGGAAAGCATGGAGCACCACTGCATTTTACATAGAGGTTCATGTGACATGCTTGTGAGAAAAACCCTTTGAAAATATCAACTGGATTAGCATTTCAAGACCACTACTTTTGTATTTTTCTCTCATATAGATTGCCTTATTAATTTCAAAAGACACACAGTATTCTGCAAGGAAAATACAGTTTTACATGTGAAATTTCCACTGATTTTAATATAGTTTCTAACTGAAGGAAAGAATTTCTAGTTTCTTCAGTGAACTTTTGCCTAGAAATAAGACAAAAGGCTTTCATCACAATATTAAAATCGTTGCACTGTGGTTTTTTAAATTTCATTTTGATATTTACATTTTGTTCAGGGCTCTCCTATGACCTGGAAGACAAAGGTGATAATATAGTAGTTTTCAGGATATCTCCCACCCAACTATTTTATAAGGCTGAGGCCAGAGTGTAGATACTGGAAGTTGCATGGGGCGTAAGCTTACGTGACCAACAAAGCCAGATGTGAATCCTCAGAACACTGACACATCAGCTCAGGAAATGCCAAAGGATAAAGGTTCATAAAAGTTGCATTTGTAAAACAGTCAGCTGTAACTTAGGAATAATTTTTTTTTCATAATAGTAATATATTTACCAGGGGAAAAGAACAGTTCTAGTATGTTACACATGATTCATACGTTATCTAAAAATTGGAGAAGTGTAGGAAGCACAGTTTCACTTAAAAAAAACAAACCACAAACCAAAACAAAACCCAAACCAGCACAGGCCAAAAATCCAAAGCAACAGCTCCTTACTTAATGGAGTAACTAAAAACTTGGAAGATGATTCAGTTGCACAGCTAAGCAATCTGTGTTCACAAAGAAGAAAGTCTGAGCTTTTATCAAGCTTTGATAAAGACCCCTTTATCGAAGATTATCAATAAGTCTAGATACAAAGACATGAATTATTCCTGCAGTTCACAGGTAAGACTTTCAGTGTGGGTGTGACTTAAGTTTGCCTGACCCAAAACAAGCAGTAATCCTGCCAAGTTTCTTCTGTCTCTGGAGAGCCTGATTAGACATTGCCCAAAGTATGAAAATAACTTTGCCTTTTTAACAGTGGACTAATTTTGATAATTTAACTACCTTGTACTGGAATTACAATGACATAAGATAGAGTAAGATTAATTACTCTACATCGGGAGGTACAGAATATTCTTACTCAACCTTTGGATTTCAAAAACAGACAAATTGATTAGACCAGACTGAATCTCGAATACATTAGAACTGGCCTAAGTTATGAAGAGCCAAGGAGAGAAAATTCTGAATTACTGGTGATTCAGGCAGAAAACATGATATAATTTGTTTGATAAGAATTCTAAGTGAAGGTGGAGAATCCCTCTTTAGGCAGCAGCTGCTCATAAATAAAGTTTCATGTCAGAGCTATTACCTCTTCCCTGTCACCCATCCCAATATTAAAAGCGTTTCTCAGCAAAACTGATTCCACCATCTGCCTCAGCCCCAGTATGACCAGGAAAGTCTAGAAGAATTGCTTTGTGCAAGTTTTCAAGGAATGTCCAAGTGTTTTACCTTTTTCTTGTCCCTTTACTTCTCATTTAGGACATCTAATTATCAGTTAAAAAGAGCTGTCAGAGGTGACACCAAAGTTAAAATGATCTGAGCTTTGTAGACATGCTGCAGGAAGCTCTAAAATGCTAAACAAGAGCATCTCAAAGTGAGTATCCAATAACTGTACACCTTAATGACACTTTGATTCAATTCTGTGTCTCTAAAGTGTGGTTAACAAATGCCACAATCTTGTAGCTGATGCATGAAAAGAAATTCATTGCCTGTGGACTGCTTTGATATGGAGTGCTGAATAACACAGAGAGACCCATGAGGAAATTAATAATTTTTTTCTTCAGCACAAGAGTGAATAATGTGCAGGACTCAAGGCCTTGAACTGCAAAGCAGTGAAGAGTTGTTAGCAGAGGACACTGAGGAGGGATTGTGAGTGTGCACCAAATGATATTTGATACTCTCAAATGATAATGCAAGCGTCCAACAGGGCCAAACCAATACTGTACATGAGACTCTCATGATTTTGTTGCCTCACTCTTTTAGTTCTTGATTTTCGTGCATTTTAATGCAATATACAGTATATAAGATATACACATATTTCAGAGGTAAATAACACACAACTCTTCTTTCCTGCCCAGATTAAATATAAAGTTTTTATAGGAGACCCCCTTTGAAACCTATGTTTTAAAAGCCAATGAAGGGAAACGAATGAACTAGTGGTGGTCCTACACTGCTTGAAATATCTGTGTCCAGATTTTGGAAAGGAAAAGGAAGTAATAAATTTTGCTTGAACTCACCACACGTTTTAATTGCACAGAACTCCCAGGGGGTGTTAGGGTCAAGAGTGTAGCACCATGGTCTCAGTTTGCCATCAGGATTGCGGCAGTAATTATCATCAAAGCCCTTGTCAGGATATCTGCAAACCACAATGAGAAACGTGTCAGGGAAGTCTTCCTGGCAACACTGCACTGCCTTCTACAAGGTACTTAAAGGACAGATTTCAGCACAGGCAAACAAGAACCGGTTCCTATTAACCTTGGGTCTGATCCTGTAGGATGGATACAAACACGTTTTTAACGCTGTTAGAAAGTTAATAACACATAAACACTTTCCAAATCTGCAGCAGAATCAGACCTCCACTGAGGGGACTCCCTGCTGTGCTAATGCACAGGGTACGGATAGGCCAACTCCACTAATTGCTAAACTCTTGCTCTTGCATCTGTCAACTGATGACCAGACATAGAAGCCACTCATTTTTTTGAAACAGAGCAATTAAATGCGGATTATCTAAAAACTGCCTGCCATGCCGGACTCATTAAGAAAACAGGTTCTTCAGTGCCACAGCCCTGAGTTCAAACTGGAAGCTATTTTGAGTAGCTGTGCTAGTAATGATAGCTCCATTTCTGTAACAGAGCTCATTTTTGGTCATGCCCTCATCTCAAGCATTGGGAGAAAGAAGGAATAAAATAAGGAAATAACTTCCGTCTCACTTTATCTCATTAAGACTCGATATTATTGTGCTATTGTGTTATATTTAAATGTTTCCACATTCCTACAGCCATCACTGATGATCAGACAGACATCCAAGATACAAAGGGTTTTTTGTATAAATATGGGATACTAACATCTGTAAACTTGAAGGAGATAAGAGTATCCGGTTGTTTTGGTTTTCTTTCTCTAGTGAATACAAATTGTCTTGTCCTTCCAGTTTCATTGAAATATGTTTGCAAAAGAAAGAAAAAGTAGATTTGCCTCTGAGGGAAACATGCAAAGTATGCAAGAGAACAATAAAGTTAACTACCTGGGAACTTGAATCTATTTACAACTGCAAGCAGATGTGCTTCACACAAGCAAAGGAAAATATGATTTACAAGTGTATTTTTTTGCTAGGATGCTTTTTTCTGTCAAATGATCAACCTAATTTTGACTCATTTGCAACTTGATCTCCCACTTCTTAGGAAAAAAATCAGGTTCCTTCAACTATACAAGGGACAAGGATAAGATTTAAGTAGAATTAAAAAAAAAAAAAAAAAAAAACAACCCAACACCAACCCACCCCAAAACCAAAATGACACCAAAACCACCAAGGAGAAACTTCACCAAACTGCAAATTCAATGCAGTCAAGAGCATGCTAATTTCAGATCTAGCAGCTGGTTTTTGCTTGGTTTAAAACAAACTGTAAAGAACAAGTTGTGCCCAAAGATTTCCCAAAAATTAGTTAATGGGCTAATAATAAAGCAGAAAACAATATAGGTTTGGCCTCCGAGTAGGTGCAGTGGTGAGCCTTGATGCCGGTGGAATACGGTCCACATCAAATAGCGTGGAAAGTGCATTTTACCACACAAGAACCAAGGTGAGTCCAGGAATTGCAAAATATCTCCAGTCACAGCTCACAAAAAGCATTTGAAACAGCTCTTGATGTAAAGAATCCATGTTCTAGAATACAAATGTCTGCCTTTTCACTGAATGCTCCACCCTTCTTAATATTATATAGCATGTTCCACAATATATCAAAAAGCGGTAAGTTATTAATTAAAACTTAAAGCTAGGTAGAGACGTTCTTACAGGATCAAGCTTTGAGTGCCTACATGGGATGGAGTAATGCCTGTGAGCTATATCTTTTTATTCTTATCTAGATATTCTTGTCCTCTTCTAGAGCAAAACTAGACTTCCCAGTCAATGGTTCTTCCCCCAGTATTCAAGGAGGCTTCTGTCTTCCTTCACACCCAACAAGCAACAATTGCTATAAGAAAGGCTAACTAATACCATTAAGAAACAAATATTAGCAATAAGATAAATAATAGGGCTTCAAACTGTTCCACATAATTCAACAGGGAGCCCATGCAGGATTCCCTGAGAGTTGTCTCTTTGTTGTGCACACTCCTCCTTCCGCAGTACATTTGGGCACAGACTCCTTTCTTAGACCTAAGAAAGAGCCTGAGGTGTCAGACATCTTCCAGAACTCTACAAATTTCTGCTTTTCCCCCCTTGAAACAAGAGTAGTTGTACTTCACTGCCAGAACTGAAAAGAAGCATCAGGATACATATCTGGTGTCAAAATCATGGTTTTACCTCAGGATCTAGAGAAAAGGGAGGAGATTATTACCCAAAGAAATAAAATCTACTCTTTTTAAAGAGACAGATGCTGATCTCCAGCTCTCATGGAGATAAAATGAAATTTAGTACCTAAAGCTCTTCACCAATATTTCTTTTCCCCCCTTTTTTTCAAAGACATGTTAGACTGGAAATTTGATTTTTTATAAAGTAAATTTTCATGCAAGAGGCATAAGTCAGGGTACTAATAAAAGGATATCTGCAGTAATTCACCTCCTGTGATGCACTTCAACCCTACTTCGTTCCATGTAATAAATATTTTCTCAGGATGTTTGAGCAGAAAAGCACAAAAAGCACAAAAAACTTTTCCCCCTTATGCTGCTCTGTGCCCAAGACATTTTCCTTCCCTCCATCCTGAGGCATAACTGTGCCCCTGAGAAGTACATAAGAGAAGCAGAGTTTCAGAATATAAGTCTGCAACCACTAATAGCTAAAAAATGGGCCATGCAGGAGCTGTTTGGGGGGATTCATTCTGCTCACTACAATCATGTCAAAGCAGACAGTAAACATCTTCAGTAACTGATCTCTGAGGGGAGTAAATGTGGAACAATTCATTGAGGTGACAGAAAAGTGAGTTGTATTTACCCTGAGCCAAAACCACTGTCCAACAGCAGGTAGACTGATGCATTTGGAAAGATTACCATCTTTATTCCCTTTCTTCATCATTGCAACTGATCAAGCCTTAAATGAAAATAGGTCTAAATGTGTCCAGATAATCCTTCCTGGTTTCCAGGTTATTTACATTACACCTGGATGATATACTAGAAGTGTCTCTAGAGACTGCTTTATTTTAACAGGTCATTTGTTCCAGATCTTTTCTCTTATTTTCAACTTACATGACTATGAAAAAAACCCCCAGCCAACCAAAACCTTCAACATTATAAAAATGTGGTTTGATCAAAGCATAATTGTTGCTATTTTTAGTGACTGTTCACAGAGTTAATTAACATCAGTATATCAGAAAGATGCTGGATTACATTACTCTTCTGAAAGCCCATACATGTCAGTTCAGTCTGGATGGGTTGATTTTTGATTTATAAAAAAGCATTTTATTACTGTATGAAAACTCTCAAGAAGATGTTCTCAGAAGGAATTATTTCAAAGAGGAACACGATTGTTCGTAAGACTGTGGTTAGTCTGAAAAGTCATTTTGCAAACCATCAGAAATTAATGGAAAAAAAGAAATTTCCTCCTGACAGTAAAATTATTATTGTTTGTACCCAGGAGTTCTATAAATGTTTCACTCCCAAGGAATAAAACTGTTTCTGTGACTTATTCTAGAATGCACAGTAAGTGCATGGCAAAACTCAGAAACAGATAATCTTCAGTCCCACTCTACTAATACAAAATATTTATTGTGGCAGAACAATGGGATAGCCTGCTATTATTCATGAAGCGGATCATCCAAGCCAAGGGAAAAAACAGATTATACCACAGAAGGTCCAAAACTGCAGATCCTCAATATTTTGCTGAATAATCAGGCTTTCTAAAATCTACCAGTACCCATACTTCTTAGAATAAAAATAATGTTTTATTTGGTGAAACACTATAACATATAAAAAGATACTTTCAGGGGAAGGCCTTAATCATTCTGGTTTTGTTGATTCTTGCAGTCTTCATCTGGCAGTTTAAATTTATTCAAAACAATATATAAATTGAGTCAATCCAAAATCCAGAATAGCCCAGTTTGAGATGAACAGAGACCCCCTCCTGTGTGGCCTAACCCCTGCCCACCCCCTCTCTCCCACAGTAATTTCAGAAGTGTGTATTATAGATGACCCTTTGTAGTTGGGTGAATTTGGCCCATAGGACAAACCCTAACAGGGATGAAATTTGTTTTGCTGTTTCTGACTCAACTTCTGGCACTGTGAATCAATGCCTAAATCAAAAAAAAAGAAAAGAAAAAAAAGCCTTATAAAGAAATCCATGTTCATAAAATGCTAAACAGAATGATTAAATCCTTTCCAAAGGTGAAATAACACATATAGTGGGCAAAAAACTTGGTCAAACAAATTGGATACTAAAGTGTGATTGCAATGCAAGGTCACCTACAGCTTTAAAGCTCTTCAATATTGCAAAAAGGAGGATATTGTGATTTGACAATACTGGAAGTTTATATTTATTAATTGTGTTAAGAAATCTAACAAAAATGTATGACTTTAAATCATTGTTTACTATGTGATTACTTTAAGGTATTTAAACTGACTGCAGCTGGATATCAATATATACAGAAATACTCAGAAGTTATTTATTTACTGTCAACGATCTAGGGAAGAATTTTTGATCAATTAAAGCAGTAGCAGCATTAGTACACTAGTCAGGCATGGGATGTGACCAGAACTGCATCTCCATCAGGTTAGTAGCCAGCCTACACCATGGGCCAGGAGCCCAAACATCTAAAACTGGTGAAGTCCATAAATCTCAGTTGTGCTGATGCTAGTTTTGCTCAACTGGTTCCAGAATGAGTGTAATTTTCAAATTATGACCACATGGTCGTGCCTGGGGGGGAGGAGAGGTTACCTCTCTGGACGAAATTTGTGCTTGTGTGGTCTCTGAAGATCCCAGCGCTGACACTCCTTGCCTGTCTCAGTGTGATCCATTGGCCCTCTATAGCTCTCTCCATTGCAGGTCATGCATTCAACTAGGAAAAATATAGACAGTAGTAATTTATTACACTGATGACTTATACCACAAAAAAAAAAAAAATTAAAAACCAACAAAAAAATCCTCAAAACCCCCCAAAAGAAACAAACCAACATCAAAGAAATCAATTAAAAATACCCCTTAACGTATCCCTGTTCTTATATGATACCAACATAAAGAGCATAATAAAAAAGCATATCTTTTTGTTGGGTTTGTATGTGTAATGTCCTTTGGAACATAATTGTATCCATTAGCATTAATCCACATGCTTAAATGTTACATCACTTTATAGGACACAGTTTTGAAACAGGTAGAGGGGAGCTACTAGAGGCATTCATGTTCCTATCAGTCTTTGGGTTAGTAAGAGAGAGACACATAGCTAAGGAAGAAGTATTTTTTAAAGGTGATATTATTTATTAAGCACAATTTATTTTTCTAAATTACTCTAAGTCATAGTATAATTACAGGACAAGTTTAAGTGCAGAATATTGTCAGAATCCCAACTTCAGTGCAGTGGAGTGTGTCTCTTTATATACCCACCCCTTTCAACTGTATCTTTTTGATGATAATGGTTTTTGGCAGCTTAAACTAAGATACATTTTCAGTCCTGGTTTGAGACAGTGAGTAGGGGGCATGGAGGAAGAGTGGGCAAAAGTTACCAAAGGAATTTGAAAGAATTGTTGAACCATATTTAGAATGAAAGGTCAGAAAACATAAAACAAATTCACCAGAATTAACTTAGACAAACTTCTCAAGTAGTCCCTACTTAGAGTAATTATAAGGAAGTATAATTTAGAAAACTCCATTTTATGGAATTACAGATACCACAAAACATCAGCTACAAAAGTCTTCATTCTTAAGTGAGCACCAGGCCAAATATCCATTTGAAATTCACATAAGTTTACCTTTAAATAGGTAACCTTTTAATGGATTTAACAAAGCTTTTAATAGATTTTTAACAAATTCTTAAGCTCTGTGTAAATGATTCTATTCCTCCTTCTCTTCCTCTCTCCCTCCCTGTCTCCCTCCCTCCCTCTCTTCCTTTCCTAAGGACAGCACAGCTATTGCATGTGACACATTAGCAGGAAAATTAAAGGCATCCTATCTTGAAAATTTAAATAGGTTGATTGACTGGAACTGAATTGGCTGATTAGCAAGATATAAGAGCTTGGTTTGGAGGTTAACAGAACTTAAAATTCAACAAATGCAATGGTGCTTATAAAGTGTCTTTCAAATTCCGTGACTTGAAAGTCAAATGGGGTTGGATTTGCAAATAGTTATACTTCTTTACAGCATTTATTCAAAAAACAAAATGCATGCTTATCTTAAGCTTTCATTTTGTAATCCAGTATCTGTATTTTCATCAAAAAGAAGATGAAAAGCTGATTTTACCATGGAATGGCACTAGATGATTTTATCACATAGTAATACTGAAATTGCTAATGGATTCAGTATGGACTAGACAAGCAAAAAAAAAGGGTCACATTTGTATGATCAGCACAACTTCATTGTTCAAGCTCCTCCATAACTTGAAAAAAGCTGCTGAGCCTGAAACCTTCCAGCATACTGGAGCATCACAAGATCTCCTCTTCCTCTAATAACTTATTTTCTTGCTATGTGAGTTACTCTCGCTTAGAAATCACCTATTCTTTCTCTAAATCCAAATGATTGCTGGAAGCTCCATGCAGCTGCTGCCAGCAGAGCAGAGGCAGCTTTCTGCAGCAGCTGTGCTGGGTTACCTTCTGAGCAGAGGGGGATGTCACAGACTTCGTGGCGAGTCTCTGGACTGGTGGTGAAGCACCAAGGGCCTCCCTCTTCCCCTCGGGGGTTTCGGCAGTAGTTTTCCCTCAGGTCTTTTCCCCGATAGCTCGAAGGCAAAAAGCTAGTTTTAAAATGACAATCATTACAGTATAAGAGCATGCAAATGTTGGGGTTAATCATACTATTTTTACAAACAGTTAGAAACAATCGCATTTCTGCTTCCTTCTCCCTCCACCCTGCCTAAGCAAATGCACACACCCAAATATCTGTCCGTACACAAATACACATCTTCGGTTGGAATTACTCAACCTAAATGGCCTAAATCTGGGACAATTTGTCTAGCCCATAGCATGCTCTAGGGAGTTTTACTCCCATCCCTCAGTTCTCAAGAGCCAACTATCCAGGGCAGAGCCAGAGGCAGTCACACACTCCCTGCCAGCCTGCACTGTGCTCTCCTTCGGCAGCCCTGGGTGCACAGGGGATGATGGGGTCTGCATTCAGGTGAGGCCAGTCTTTCCTGTGGGTGTTGGCACATACAACAGGTCCAGCTGGGCTCAGAGTTCACCTACTATGTGAAACCCACAAGCAGAGAAACCTCTTTGCATCCCTGGTCAGGCAGCAGCAAGAACTGATCATCAGAGGCATGCAAGTGTGACCAAGTCTGTGCTACACCTCACTGAGAAGCTTTCACTGCCTGAAACCAGGGACTGATTTACATTCCAGCACAAGAGATTTCCCCAGATGCTATTTCAGCTGCTTTTCCTTTGTGGTCTGCCACGAACCCCACTGTTGTCACCTCACGGTCTGCTACTTACAGACCCACTCATAAATGCATTGTCTATGTTCAGATATTTAACAGCACCCCAGCTGACTTGAAATTTCCAGGGTCAAGGTGTTTTCTTCTCAGGTATCTGTAAAAGTATGTGCTTAAACCTAGAGAAACCACGTTGTACACAGTGACACACACACACACACAAATTATATAGCGATATATAAATATTTACACATAAAAGTGATGTTAGCTTATTTACCCCACAAAATAAGGAACAGTTAACCCCAGAGTAAGGAACCCAACTCCAGAGCTGGTCTGTTCAATGCCACTCCAACAGCTCATGACCACATTCAGGCTGCACACTGCAGACAAATCCAGTGATAGTTCTCTCTACCAGTTACATGGCAGTGATGCTAAACAGCAGCTAAATCCCTGGAGTTAGAAAATACCTTAAAATCAGAGATCTGCCCCATGAAGGTTTTTTTGTTAATTGCAATACTGGGCTAACTACACAGGGCATCACATAAAATTTGTAACGGAACTTAATTATTTAATTATTGAGATTTATAAAATTTTTTCCTTTTTTTTAATCAGTATTTAAGCTTTAGTGGAAGTATCATAAATAATGCACCTTTTATTCTGAAAATATCTAATATTTTATTTTGAGTGTTTTGAGAGAGAGAAACGAGAAGAAAATTTTGCTATGTGACATTTATTCCCATTAATGAAATATTTGAACTAACTGAAGTGAAAAAGACCTTTTTTAATCACATTGCGGTTCTAGTCAATGCAATGTGGAAGCATTTCACAAAGGGTTTTTTTTTAATTTTGTTGCTTGAGAAGACTAATTTTTATGTCATTTCGTGCTGCCTATAAAATTGGTGCTTCTTCTTTTCCTCTATAGTTTTATAATGTATCTTAAACTTTTAAACTTTTTTTTTAACTAAAGGCCACAAGGCAAACATTTTTGATGGGACATTCCAACCTGTATATGTGTTAAAGTGGTATGTCAGTGCAAATTAGAATATTCTATTTAACTTTTCTGCTCATTAGAAAATATAGGTAAAAGGCATCTCAAATTACATCAGATACGCTGTAAGAGCATTAAAAAAAGAAAAAAGTCTAAATGAGTGGCACTAGGGATGCAAGATGGGTCAGATATACAAAGGGCTTCAAACGGGTACAGAAGCAACATTCTTGAGAGAGAAAAATATGAGTTGCAGTAAAGTTCTACCCAGAAATGGACAAAAGGGCCACTCATAAATTTAGATTCAGTCCATCTACATTAGGTAAGGAAAAAAGAAGAAAAATCCAAAAACTGAAGCCAGTAAGAGTAATGGTAAAAACAGATTCAACCACACAAAAGCCATGGAAACTAACCAAATGTCTATGAAGCACTGGTCTGCTCCTTGACCATTTCTCTTTGAGCCCTTTTTACACTGCATTTCTAAATCTAAAACTCTCTAAGATTTTTAAAATCTGTACTGGGATAGAGATGACAATAATAGAAAGCAGGGGTTTGCTGGGAATCTCTGTGTTCTGATGGAATACAAATAAATAAAAATGTGACTTGCTAGATTGAAGCAAAAATTTAAAGTTTCAAGTTATTTCAATTCATCCTAGAAATATAACTAAAAATAATTAAAATAGATTTCTCCCTTTAATATTGAAAAGGGATTTATTTTCCAATGGCACTTTGTGATAATCAGCTGTTGAGAAAAACTGACCTAAAAAGCTAAGTCTTTTGTACTAATAAGTTCCAAACACACCACTACTGTCTGCTCCTTCCCACCTCCCTCATGTCTCTGATGATGAAACCAAATTTTCTGATGTTGAAAAACAAAATTAGCATGCAGCCACCTCATTTATCCGGTGACCTTTTAAAAACTAAACTTATTGCACAAGGCAGGAGAAGAGTCACTCTCATAAAATTCAACATAGAAGAGTGGCTGTCCAAATGCATTGAATAAAACTGTGTATGTGATAAAACTGTGTATGCTGTGTATTAAAATGCAATTTAGTGATAATGTGTGCTATCCAGACACTTTCATTTCTCTAATTATATAAAGTCACATGTATATTATATAGAATAAATGCTCATTTTTGCTTAGGTTATAATGATTTAGAATTCTTCCATTTCTGAAAGATGAAGATACATGAAGATATCCACCAAGGTGTTGAGTCTCAAGAAGTCATTGCTTTGGGATCTGGTGGTATTTATGGTATGCTCCCAGTTAAGAGCAGGTCTGGTCCCAAACTGAAAAGCAGACACTGCTGTCTATACTGTAAGAGCCAAGTCCAGTAAGTCCAAGCCTGAGGCTCAGCTTTGTAACACATCATAAGAGGACAGAACTCAACTATCCTTTGCCTTTTAATGTTGTTCCAAGATATCCTCTTGCACACTGGATTGTTTTGGTCAGGACAGGACTGAGCAGTGCAGAGCCCAGTTCTTCACCAGAGATCTCCAGTTTGGCTCCTCCCAAACAAATTGCTGATCCTGGGAGTCTGGAGCAAAAGGCAGCAATGTGGATAGTAAGCTTATGGGTAGAAGGACATTTTGTTTTTGTCTCTTAAAGTTTTATTATCTGCGTGGTTACAGCCAGTACAAAAATGTTTAAAGAGAAGTTGTTAAAGAGTAGACCAGTACTTTGTAGTCCTTTTACTGGTTTCTGGGAATATTTGTTAGGGATGAATCTGTTTTTACCATTACTCTTACTGGCTTCAGGTTTTGGCTTTCTTCTCTTTTTCCTTAGCCAATAGAGTTCAACTGGATTTACTCTCAAGGTGTAGGTTTGGCCTCAGTTTCTCACTGTACCAGGTCCTAATCTGAAATGATAAGTCCTGTACATGCTCCCTTGGTCTTTAGTTATTGCTTCTACGATCTGAAGGGAAGGATTTCAAAAGCCTCTTCAGTCCTTTCCATGGATTTGTTTCCTGGCCTAAGTGCTCCACAGAGTTTCACATACTCTATAAATAACAGAGAATTGACAGTGACTATGTAAAATATATTAACAATATTATACACTAAGCAAATAGGTGGTCTAATATCCCCTGCTTCCTAATAATGTGGTTTTCAAAATTGCTCATTCCTTGGGAGTCAATTAGAAAACAGTGATGAACTTCCAGACCCTGGGCTGAAATAATGCAGATGTTTTGTTTCTGCCAGTAGCTAAAAGATCAAAAGGATGTAAACAGCTAAAAAAAGAACCTCAACATAGAAGAGAAAAAGATACAGACACACAGACTGGCATTAGGAGAGACCTCTTTGGAGAAAGTCCAAGATAAGGATTTTCTGGGATTTGGAGAATGGTATTTATTGGAGAAAGGCAAGAATATGCCCAAGAGATTTTATTGTCTAAGGTTAGTTTTCTCATAAATTCTTATGCTTTATGGAAGCTGTCTGGGCACTATTCCCATTGTCTTTGCTCCTGAACTCTTACCTGTGCTCATGGGGGATCATTGAATTCCAGGCCTGACACTGGATACCACTTTTGGTAACAGACACTGTTCCTTTATAGTCTGCTCCTTTTCCAATGATACAATTTCTGATATAATCTATTGAAATAAAAGAGTAAAAATTAGAGATTTGGTTAATGTATAAAAAATTAAAGCTTATCATCTGTTTTCAAATAAAAATATATTTATTAGACTTTACATACTGAATTCTTCAAAATACTTTTTATTTCTTGACATACATGGCTGTCTTTTTTTTTTTTCTTTTTTCTTTTTTTTTTTTTTCCCAAGTATTGATCACTATTTGAGCCCCAAAAAATCCTGGAAATGTTTCCAATGTATCTGATTAAACAAAACTCCATGTCTGAGGACTTGAGTATCCTACTTATTAACGAGGTAAATAAGAGCAATATTAAGTAATAAATGGCAACTCATACAACTGAGCTGCTCAGTATTAAACTGAAGTACAAAACTGAAACTAGTATGTATGATGGTAGGCAAATATGTAGATTAGAAAACTGACCAACAGCAAGTACATAGACAAATTTGCATGACAGCAAACTCAGGATATGTGTAAATAAACCTATAGGATGCAGCTTTCAAAATGCATGAAAGCATCCATGCCCAGGATGTTCCTACAGCCAAAAAAGTCAGTGACTGACCTCAGGGTTTTGGGTTTTTTTCCCTTCCCTAGCTGGAAAAATAAAATCAGTAAATAAATCAGTTACCCTTCTTTTCATACAGATCAAACGCATGGTCTTGCTTCTTTCTCACACCATTTGTCAAGCTGTTGAAGGATAACCAATGGCACCGTTTTGTAACTCTGTCATAAGCAAAGGCCCTGCAAAGAAAATCTGGATAAGAAAAAAATCTCTGTGTAGTTTATAATAATGACACATGGCCTGCCAAGGAGCATGCAATGACATCAGATTTATTTTTACTGGGAAAGTCAGAGAAACAGTCCAAATTACTATTTAAACCCACAACTGTGCTGACAAGAGCAAAGAAACAAAGAAATTAAATTGATGTGGTCATTACATTAAATACCAGTTTGGTTGTTCACACTAATCTAAGAGTTCCCTTGTCATTAAAGATCTTTATTTTAAAACTTAGATAAATGTGACTGAGACATCATTCGTGTCCTCAGTTATGCTGCTCTCTGGGATGAAAAACATCATCTTTGCTATGCTTACAATATGCCTCTGAAATAGTTAAGTGTCTCACACTGATGGATTGAGGAGAACTCAAGTACAAGGAATCTTTTTTCTTTCCCAGAACAACAGAGCTGTTTAAAAAATATAATTATTTTTATTTTTATTTATAAAAAAAACTGTGATAGTGTACCTAAAGTTTGTCCTTGCTCACTTTTGTTTTCTTTTTTTTTTTCTCTTATTTTGAACTGCTTTCTAGGAATGAGTACAATGTGTGCTGAATTGACTAGATATGGGGGAGGGTAAGAAAGACAAACAAATCCATAGAATAAAAATACTTTCTTTCAATACTTGAAATTAAAAATCCAGACCTTCTTCTCCTATAACCGTTTTGAAATGACAGTCTTTAACTATAGGTAAATTATTTTAAAGGATTTTTAAAACACAGCTGACTGCCTTGGAGGAGTCAACAGTTATTCCCTTAAGGAAATGTTTTAAAAAATAAGAAAAAAAAACTCCATAGGTGTTTTTTCCTTAATTTTTCATTTGAACCAAATAACTGATATAATTTCCTCTAGCCAACTACAATATCTAAATTTTTGTCATTCATCCCATACTTTCTGAGATATTTCATTCTTATCTGAGAAGATATTTTAACAACTATTTGATAATATCCAAGAGTCACACAGATTTCTTACACTTCATCCATACTTTGGCTCTGCCATATTCTTCAGCACTGCATCCTCCAACAAAACGTTCCTTGATCTTCATTTAATTCACCACACAAGCTTTCCGTGTGAGATCTTGCTGGCTTCAGTTAAAAATGCTACAAGATCCTATCCAATCTCCCCAGTCTTCACTCTTTCAGATATCTTCTTCATTATCGTTCCCATCACCAAACAGATTTTTCATCCAACTGCTCTCTCTACTCTGTTGACTCCAAATGTTTCCAACCTGCTAACCTTCATCCCTCTGCCCTTGTGCAGCCTTCTGTTCTCTTCTGGCTGATTCTCAAATTTGAGCATATCCAAGTGCCTCTAACTCCATCTTCACAAAAATATCCTTGACCTTTCCTGCCTTCCCAATTACATTCTGGTTTCCGCTCCTCCCTCCTAGAGAGGGAATGCAGAATGCACTGTTTACAAACTATTCTTCCAGTTTTTGCCTTTCAGTTGCCTTTTGGTTTCTTTCCAGTTTGGCTTCCATCACTTCTGCATATAAAAGTTTGTAGCAATCTTTTCTTGGGCCCAAATCTGGAGGGTTTTTATACCTCCAAAATCAACACATTTGAGCAAATTCTTGGACTTTCTTCTACTGATACAGCCGACCACAACAATTTTTTTTTTTTTGTTTCTCTTTGTGCTGAGATAGTCTGTAGATTTTCTTATAAGGTACTGAAATTCTGTTCTCTATACTGAAATCCCTTCCTGTGTAAACACAGAAATTCCGAGCAGATAACAAAGGATAAGACAGTGACAACTTTGCAAATAAGAAAGGAACATATCTGCAAAAGTCACCTGTATAGCAAACAAAATAGTAACTATAGTGACTTTTTTTAATCCATAGGAATTGTAGTGGGAAAAACTGCAAGGATGACTGTAGGAAAACAGAGAGTGTAATGGAATGCCAAGGGTGGTGAAACAAAGGAATAGAACAGTTCAACGGCTGCAGCTTGATAAAACTGATAGGGAAGGCAGAAAAAGAGGCACAGAGATTTATGAAGTCAAAAACACAGTGAATCTAAGGGTTTCTTTAATGGAGGATTTCAAGAATAATATTATGAAAAAGAAACAAGGCCAGATAAGAATCTTGTAATTCATCTGGAAATGAACAGATCTGTGCAAGCACGACAACAAGGGAATAGAAAAAATATCTGTTCTGAAAAGTGACATATATTAGCTTCAACAAAAAAGTCTTAGAGTTAAAACCAGCAAGGACTAATGATTAACCAATAAAATACTCAAAATTTACTTAAAAGTGATAGAGAAACTTATAATGAAGAAATAGAAAGTTGTCTTAATTTCCCCCCCTCCAGAAAACAAGGAGTACCTGAACTTTTACAAGTCTGTAGTGCCTGAAATCTGCTACTTTTTACCACTTTCTGGCAAAAAAGAAACCTAACACTGTTCCTGCTTGTGTACGTCACAGTGCACAGACACAGATGTTGTGGCTTCCAGTGCTATTGTAATAATTATGTTACAAACAATTCAATTTTTAATTCTTACATAAAGCTTGCATGCAGAAAATAAAACATCCATTCTGTGACTTAAGTGATGGAGAACTCTTGCATGGATATGGAGTATAAGAATCAAGCCATGAAAATGTCAATAAACATAGGAAATTTCAAGTCTCATATTTCAAGCATTTAAAATGTCATTTTGTATTACTTCTTATTTTAGAATGCTCCCATAGCAGGCAGGAAGCTAACTGGTTTTTATTTAAGTTGGCAACAAATTTCACCTTATAGTAACCATGTGCTGGTATGAAGTTAAAGACTGAGATCCTAGGAATAAAAGGGAAACATTAGTTAACACTGGATCCTTTAAGATGGAACACATGTAAAATGTGTGTTTACAGTAGCATCAAAAAACAGTTCACACTACAAAAGGATCCATATGGGGCCAAAAGAGAAACCACAAGAAAGTTCTGAGACCCAGAAAAGAAAACCCCATGCACTCAGTGCATAGTGATAGCACAGGCAAGACCCCATCACCTACACCTCTACTGCTAAAGCAGGTTTTTAGCACCTCCCATGCTAAAAGCCTGCCAGGGAAAACAGGAATTCAGAGAGTAAGTCATCAGGATCTGTAATTCTTCTCCATATTCAGTGCAAAGTAACTGCATGACAGATTGCCGTTCTGTTATCTGTGAGCAGGGCTTTTCCAAGCTGTACTCTCAAAAGTCCCTCATGTCTCCTCTATGTTGTTGTATTGATTCACTGAAGAAGAAATTGCCCCTTAAGATATCCATCAGACACTGTCTCAAAAAAAAAAAATCTACTAAACATGAAGACATTTTTAAAATTCTGAGAGTTTCAAGATTAATTTTATTATAAAAGAGAATAGACACATACATTAACTTGCTTTTTATTTTCATAACACCAAAGATAGGATTCAGACCAACTACAGGTGGTTTGGGAAAGTTTCCCTAAACTGATGCTAGAATACAGAATTGTTGTTTGCCTGGTGTTATACTGAATTTGTTTTATCCTGTGATAAATAATTTTGCAATACTCCTTGTTGCTGCTCATCTGAACTCAAGGGTGTCTTGCTGTATTGAAGACAACCTGATCCTCTTGGCAATGACATCAATGGAAGCTCTGCCAGTAGGGAAAGACATGGCTTGTACCATGTGAAAAATATTAGTGCCTGGAAAATATTTTCTATCTGAAAAAAGTTAACTCCACTCTATTATTTACACATATAAAAAGAGTACAGAATGATACAAACAAGATCTTGCAACAATGGGATTAAAGGCTTATGGAAGAATTTAACTGCAGTTGAGAAACCTCTCTGTCAAGGAAGAACATTTTTGTCCAGCTTCAATTTGTACCAATTGTCAAAACTGTTTTATGTTTCAAGTTCAGGCTTTAGCCCAGTACTCACCACTACAGAAGTCATCCACTCTCTCCAAGATCCTGCATTCATGGCCTTTCAATGATTGCTAATGGTCTAGACTAAGAAAGGCCAGGGGGATCTTATAAGTCTAATACATCAGAAAAAATGATAGCGATTTGCTCCAAAAAAATAACCGAGAATCTGCACAAGGCAGACAAGCGATCAGCTGCGTGATGTGTTTCTAAGAGACAGCAGATGCTGAGGGATAGCTATCCACAGCCCAGGTTTGATTCCATGGTATCAGATTCGCAGCACTTGCCAGTGAACTTCAGCAGTGGCTGTATCTGTGCTCCATGTGTGAGGTTCTCGTTGATTTCAGCAGGAGTAATGTGCAAAGAATGAATAGAGAATATGGCCTGAAGTGGTGCTGAAATAGTGCAGCTGTGATGTGTGACAATAACCATTTTATAAGAGACATAAAAATCTCAGAAATGTTCACCTAATGCTACATTGCAGCCCAAGTCATCTGCATCTTAACATGAGTACATTTTTTCAGCTATGTTATGGAAAAGGTTAGAGATTGGACAAGATAAGAAAACAGATAACTCAGAAAAAGCCTCAGAAAAGACTGACACTCTCTAGACAGGTAGAGCAAGATCAGTGAAATCAAAAATCACAATCTTTAGCTTGTTCTTGGTACAAGCTACCACTGATGACAATTACAGAGAGACCTTTGATCAAAGGCTGTTATACATGTTTCCTGAGGGAATAAAACAAACAAAAGAGATACATAACTTACTTGCAAGTGAAGGAAAGGCCCTTGTTCCTGCTGCATCTCTTTGCACATTGCTCTGTGGTATTTAACAGCTTCGTTTTTACTTCCAGTGTTTTGTTTACTTTAATGAGCATCAATTCTCCTGTTTTTTTGAAGTCATGAAGAGAATTTCTCTTTTTTCCTTTACCCTCTAAAAAAAGAAGCAAAAAACCCAAAAAACCAACAAAATGAAGCATTGTAAAGAAGAATGCAAAGAATAAAAATGGCATTAGATTTGGGTAATATTTTCTAAGAATTATAATATCTTCAGTACCTAAAGCATAGAGAACCCCACAAAAACAGGGTCTAAGTATATACCGCAGAAGAATTGATTATTTTAGATGGTGATTTCCATTTATAAAACCAAAATAGTAAGAAATATAGCAAAACTAATTTCAAATAATGACTTGCACAATGCTGTAAAAAGGTAAAAGGAAAGTTTCTCACCCTTTGCAATTTTTTTCAGAACTTCCAAAATATGTCCAATATAAATGTGTCCAATAAATATGTCCAATCTGAGACCTTGTAAATATTTCCATGAAAAACTCAAGTGAAAGAGGATCACTTCCTGAATGCAAAAAACTGTTCTTAAAACAATGTATTTATTACAAATCATGAAAGAAATGGATTCTGGAAGTGACACAAAATAATCATTTGTCCTCTTGCTGCTCCAGTGAAGACTCAGTGTGAATGCTGTGTCCAGTTTAAGTGTGACTGAACTAGAGTTTTTAGCCTACGGAAAAGATTATATGGTCAAACAGAGGCCATAGCATGGAAACAGTCTGCAGTGTTGCAAAGATTCCTGCAAAAATGAACACAATTATCTCTTTTACATGTCTCTATTGAAAGGCCCAGAGGAAGAGATATCAAATAGAGGGAAGAAGATTGGCTAGAGATGTTTGGCTAAAGTGTAAGAGGAAAGCTCTTTGACATATGCAAGAAAATCCCAGAATTCTTCCATTTTTTATTTATATTTTTACTTTGCATTCCATGAACACCAGTCTGCCAGTGAAGGCTACTCACTCCATTGTCTGTGAAGGCAGATGAGCACATCTGGAGAGTAACTGTCCCTATTCTGTCAGATGAGTAACATAGACAGAATAAATTGCCCTGTGGATCTATCTCTCCTATTTCACTCAGAGATCCCAGATGATCTTTTTGGATTAGATGGCTTATCCACGTAAGGTTGGGTGAATAAATTCCTCCTTAGTTTAAAAAGTAGAAAATAGTATTTTCCATAATTTATTTCCATGAAACTGGATTCACTGTCCTTTCATTTTTCTCCACAGACTCTGAAAACAATAATAGAACACAAATGCTCAGGTTCAATTTATTAAATTTCACCAGAGTTTTTCCAATAGATAAAACCTCTGCCCAATGTTCTGAACAGATCCTCATGCACATGCAGATTGCACTTAGGCCAGTACAGTTTTTCTCAGTGCACTCTGCAGAAGCTCAGAATAACTGTGAATAACAGTAGCTGAGGCTCTGGAGGAGTTACTGACAGCTCCACATACTGAAAACCCAAAGAGGGCTTAGGGGTGTTCCCTTTGCAGAACTCTCATCTCATCACTGAGTTCGCATTTTCACTGGATTCAGCTAAATCACACCTCTCAGTGGTGAGTTATCCCTAAGACACCTAGAAATATAACAAAGACATTTACATTAGATCTCATCAAGCTTCAGCTTTATATTAAAAAAAAAAAAAAAAAACAAAACAAAAAAAAACAAAGGAGCAGAATATCTCTGCTATAACATCACTATAAAATAATCTTCACCCCATTCTCCTTTCTTTCTTCTTTAACTGATGAAAGTAATCTATGCTACTCCCCAGCATCTAACAACTCACAATTTTAATTCCAATCACAAAAAAAATAAGAAAAAAAGATTTACCTTTAATTATAATGTTGCTATATGAAGAAGCTTTTGAATAAAAAATCAAATGCTAATAATTTTGGTGTAGTGTTAGTGACTCATATCTTCTCTCTCAAGCATTTTTAACCTCCTATTTGTGCAGTGCACATGCACCCAAAATGAACTACTGCTTAGAGAAATGTTATGATGAAGTTCTCATCTTAAGGATCCACATCCTGTTACTGGAAATGGTTGTGTCTACATTGAAAGTGCTTTATTTTTTGTTGTACCTGTGATAGAGCCAAAGTGCTTTAAAAAGGATTGTGCTTGCCCCTTAAGTAAACCACAAAAAAAACAAATCTCCTATGAAGCTTTTGTGGTGTATTTCTCAATCTATTATCTTCCAAGACATAGTTGGTAGTTTTATGTTGTCTCAGTCAAGACTTTTATGTCAAGTGGTGGTAAGAATTTGTAGAGAAATATCAAAGTATTTTCTTTCAGCTCCTGATACTAACATTTCCCATCTACTGATAAGTGTCATTATCTTAATTCCCAATGATAACAGCTTCTTAAACTCACCAGCCAGCATGCAATACAATTTAAAAACCTCAAGAAATTCTGTTCCCTGAAAAATATGGTACAGAGTTCTGCTTTTTCTTTTTGTCCTTCTTTTCCTAGCAGTTGTCCAAAGAGGATTATGGGTTTGATCTTGCATTTAGCAATTCATAACAGCCTGATTTAGTTTAGCTTTCAAACAACAACATTCTATGTCTTGCCTATAATCCAAGAGGCAAAGGGCCAAGTGCATCTGTGGTGTGACTGTTAGAAACATCAGAAAAACGCAAAGCACTACTCTAAATTCTTGCAACAAAATATATAAAAATAATATTCTTTTTGTGTTAAATTAGGTGCCTTTTTTTAACAAAAAGCTAACTCAAATAGTGCCATAGGCATGCTCCAATTCGAAGTTCAGATTCTATAACAATGCAACTAATTGTGACTGCCATTCATTTCCATTTTTTAAGCTTTGATTAATCAGGATTTCTGCTCATTTTGTGGACCATGTTTCCTGTAGTTTCAGATCACATTACCAAGGAAGTCTGACATTCCACTTAAATCTGAAAATATTAGCAGCTGATTCAAACACAAAGGAATCCAGTCAAATGTGAACCAACTTTTTTTCTTCAACAGAAACAACCACTAACTAAAAATATTTCTTCAGTCAACTTAAAAAAAAAATCCTCAAAAAGGTGAGGGTGGTGCCATTTCCTGGGTCTTAAGATGAAGTTGAACAGAAAAGAGAAGATCTCAGCCAGTGCCCAAGGAAATGGGAACTGACAGATTTGCTCTAGTAGGATGCAGCATTGGACAAGTGCTCCATAATCACATTTGGGATTTCCACAGTCTCCCTGCTGGTGTTTCCCATTTTCATAAAAGACTTTTAACATTTACTTAAGAAAAAAGGTGCCTCACAAGGAAAGACATTAATCTTGGAGCTACAAGAACTCACCTTTCAGTTCCCTTACTAAATTTTCAAATGAGGTTTCTGTACAATCTTCTCAGACAAGAATCATTGACTGAGACTGCTCAAAATATAGGGCACCTGGAGGAAAAGATCTCCAACATACCTACTCTTGGAGCAGTTCCAGTCCATGTCAAATAATCTCAATAACCAGAGATAAAGAAAACTGACATTCTCCAGCATTTTTGTAGGAAAATTTACCAGCAAGTTCCAGTGCCTGCGTTCTAGAACCTGCTTAACTTTAATTTTAATTATATTTATACAAAACAGGATGAGTTACACAGAGAACTGTGAGCAATGGAGGCCACAGTATGCAATATCATAGAAAGACACTTTCTTGATTAACAAGAGAAACAGGTTTGAATCGGCAAAAATGTTTGTATTTTGATCTCTCTTTCTCTCCAGTTATTCTGTAATCACTGACAGAAAAATGACATCAAAACACCTTTATTTTTCCCTTCTGGCCTTATGTCCACACCAAAATAAGCTCTGTGCTCCCAAACCACCTCATCACTCAGTTCTGAAACTACCCGATTATGTTCCATACCTCAAATAAAACTTACACCCTGCAGAATTTAATTGGTCTGATACTGAGCTACATGAGAGTACAGAATTTCAGGATAAATCTAGTTTCCGGTTATTTGGAGTTCAAACACCTAAGAAAGTCACATTTTACACCCTCAGGTCTTAGTCTGATCACAAAGAGTATTTAGTTTTGCATTACCTACTTAGTAGTAAAAAACCTAGTACAGTAAATACAATACCATTGCTGTGGTAATCAAAATTGCACACGGGGTGTCATAGCACCCAAAGATCACCTTTGTTCATTATAATGAGATCAAAACATTACTTGAGTTATCTACAGCAAAATTGTACAAGGAGATTGCCTGAATTTATCTGCTTCATTGGTAATCCCTTTCTCCTTTCTCCACCATTCCAGCTTTTTCTAATAAAGATATACATTTTAGGCTGCAAAATTATGGTCTTACACAGCACAAGTGGAGCATATTGGCTGCCTCCCCTAGAAAAATCTCAACTCCTATTGACTTGTTACAGACTCTACGAATCTTTTATTAAATACCAGTTATGATGTACTCAGCATGTCAGCTTCCAGGGTTCCCAAATTTCTCTCTATTCTATGCAAAAGTTAGTGCTTTCTTAAAGAAATATATCCTGAAGTCTCCTGATAATGTAAGGAAGCTAATTCCTCTTGTTTCTTTCTATTTTTGCATCCCACTTTACTATTCAGAACAAAACCATCAAAACTTAACACCAGGTTTTCCAAATGGGAAGACAAAAATTAAATGTTTATTTTAAAACTGAGATTATTAATGAAAACTTGGTGCTTTGTGATTGAGTTTTATTTTCCTTTTCTGTGTGTTCAAACTTGCAGAACTTGAACATTTTACTATTTATTTACTTTGTTGAGATAAATTTTCAACTGTGTGGAGATCTTTTAAAACTTCCAGTTTTTAAATGTATATGAACAGTCATGTAAAAGCATCACTGTCCTTTGTTTGTTAGATGTCAGAGATAAACTAAATCTTTGGGAAAATAAATAAAGAAAATGAAGATACCTGAATTCCTTAGACTAGCAGATGCTGTCAGAGAACTGCAGGAATCAAATGCAGTCCTTCCAAATGGAGAATGAAATACAAAGTAACATGGCATGAGGAGAAATATTTAAAAGTAGGAAATTGTCCACATGCTGTGCAGGAAGCACAGAGAAGCTGATGATTCAAAATATATTCCAGTGAATAAAAATGGTCATATAAAGTGACACAATTATTTCAGAAATATAAAACAGACATAGGCGCTTTCTTTAGTACCAACTGGCATATTAGATCTCTGTTTAATATTTTGCATCATGTTTGTAATGAAATTAAGTCACTTGACCTTGAGCAGTTAACAGATGGACTAATTAAAGATTGACTTATTTGTGTTATAATTGATAACCAGGTCAGAATGCTAAAATGAGATTAGCTATTAATTTAATTTTGCAAACAGTCATAACTGCAAGCTAAAGTAAACTGGATTTTCCCAGAGAGGAATATCATGTGATTTAAAACTTGGGTGCAGGGAGTGGGAAATCAGAAATCTACCATCATATGAAAGACCTTTAATTAAAACAAAAACAAAAACAAAAACAAACCAAAAAACTTTAAACACACCTGAAATAAATTTAAGAAAGCACAGTTCAGCACAATAAACATATCTAAAATTTTATCAGGGGACACAATACTTGATAGAAAATGCATGGTAACTTATATTCATAAGTTTCTAAATGGGAAAAAATATGTAAAGCAAAAATCTGCAAAACAGTGTACTATCACAGTGTCAGATACATCAAATCAGAATGCTTATTTCAGTAAAAAAATTGACTATTTAATACGAAAATTAAAAACAAAGTATGTTTATATGCATAAAAGAGCATTTGGCAAAACTTGTGCAACAAGAAAAAATCAGTGAGTGGGGTTCAAAAAAAAGCAATAGTTCTCATCATATATGGGCTGACACCAGTATGCAAATACAGTGAGGTGTTTTGCTTGTCTATAGAATATGATAGAAGGGATAGTTTTAAATTATATTGAATAAAGTATTTCTAAGACAATGCTTTTTAAAGGATATAAAACATCAAGGGTAAAATGTATTCTGATGTGTGCCTCAGTATGATAGCATAAATATACTGGCTTCATCAAGAAAAAAAGAAAAAACAAACAATCCAAATCTTCACCAGATGGTGAATATAGATGTTACTAAATGGTTTTGGATACAACATGCTGAAGTTAAGAGTGTGGTCACAGAAACAAAGACGTTAAAGATGAATGTTGATACTAATATCATCAATAGGGTCATCACAGTATTGTTATCAGTGTGAACAATTAGAAAGCACTTTTTCAATAAATAAATTCAAGGTAGTTTTTTTCTCTTAAGTCATAACAGAGTCACTTTGAAAAAGAATTAATGCTCAACGCTCATAACTTTCATTTAGTGTGACTTTTCCTTCTGTCTGTTTCAGTATCAGAAATATCCAGTTCCTGGCTAGAATGCAAGAAGTGAACATCTCTTCCAAATGACTTTTCATTTGAGGAGGAATAGAAAAAAAAAAAAAGGAAGAAAGGCAGACCAACATAATGAGAAACTGGAACAATCTGAGTTGTGCCCGAGAAAACAACTTCATAGATTGGATAGGTTTAAAATGCCAGATTAAGTTTAATGCGGTTATTTATGTAAGAAAATAATTTGGCGTAAAAGAAGTTTACCAACCATACCCATAAAATCTGCAGTCAGCTGTGTAGATGGAAAGTCACCAAAATAAAACCAGCTGTCCAAGGAAGCATCTCTAGCTTGTCAAAACTAAACAGTTTCTCAGAAGTACCTGGAGGATGATGTGAATATTTTAACTTCTGAAATTTATTTTCTTGGAACAAGAGCTTCATGGAGAAAAAACACACAATTTTTAGAGAGGAGTCTGAAATATGTATAACTATCCATACAATATCTATATATAATAGATAATGATTTCCGTATTTCTACATTGGCTCTCAGTCTGGTTGCTGAGCATATTCAGGAAATGCAAAAAGATATTTCTTTTTTGGCTTTACATTACTACTGACACCACCACACCCACACCCCCTTATTAGCAACTGCAAAGACTGCCATGTAACTAGGAACCCAGCTAAGTCCTGCCTTTTGAACCCACGCCTATAGTCAGCGTGAAAGTTCAAGGAGCTGAGGATAATGCTAAAAACTGATAGTATATTCTAAAATTGGATGGTAGCTGCAAATGGACAGCTCTTTTCCTTCCAAGAAAAGGTTATCTGCTCAGCAGGATGCTGGGATCCACTGACAGAAACAAATGTGCTGCAGTTTGTACTCTGACTTACTGTATCTAACCTCTGGCTAAATTACTGAGAGGATTTTCCCTTGTAAGATTTGTCTTCTTATGCGTTGTGCACAAATACTAAATCGCCACCATTTCCCTTTGAGTTCCACAATCTTTACAAGCACTTGATGCCTCCTCAAGGCACCCAGCATGCTGTGCCCTTCCTTTGTGATGCTGTCCCAGCCAGCCAGAATTCCGGGCATGCAGCAAGGGCTAAGGAGAAAAGCACAAGCAGGCAGGGCAGGGACTGGGCAAAACAAAGAATGGCAGATGGCTGAGGGCAGCAAAACAGCCCCTGTGAGGAGTGATGAGGGCCTTACTGTATGTTGTATACATAAAAATAGTGCCTCTGGCCAAGGCAGCAAGTCAGAGGAAAAGCTGGAGCTGAGGGGGGACAGAGGGAGCAGCCAGACCCCAGCTGGGCCAGCAGCACGGAGGAGTGCCAGGCACGGCGGGGCTCATCAGACAGCACATGGGTGGAGGCCCACAAGGCACTGAAAACTACAGCTAGATTTTGCCAACACATTTGACTAATCTGGAGCACGTTCCCAGCTCTGCTTCACCACAGTGCTCCTCTGCATGTAGGTACTAAATGCATTCGGGAACAGCTGGAGAAACTTTTGGGGCATTGCCACAAAAACCTACAGGAAAAGATGGGTTAACAGTGAGCATGTCCTCACCCCTTCTTCCCAGTTTTTTTAGCTGCCATACTTTACCCACAGCAAGGTTCAAATTTTGCTTGCATTATGGCAGTTGTCCTACTCTCCTTGATTCCCAAGTAAGCACAGAGATCAATCCTTTCTCACCTCCATGATCAATCCATTCTCACCTCTGTGCTGCCTTCCAGCCTCTGTCATTCCACCACACCTCAATGCTGATGGGGAGAAAGTGAAATTCCAACACTCATCCAGCACAAGTAATTGTAAAACATTCAAGGCAATGCTTTTTTTTCTCCACACCGTGCTTTTACTCAAAAAGAGGCCCAGTTATCCTGGTTTCCAACCTCCTTGGAAAAGTTTGAAATGCTTAAGTGGCAAACTAATGTTCAGCATAAAGACCCAAAAGGGAGATATTCTGCTCTCTGAGGGAGACTGCACGTTTCCCTTCCAACCCTGGCCTCAGTTGAAGTATTACAATAATGACAGATGAGCTCCTCCAATAAGAGGCTTTCCTTTCCTTGACTTCAGTGGTCAATTTTCCAGAGTTTTACGCAACATTTTAATCTCATGTCTTTCAACTCTCTATTCTCCTGCTATGTTGCTTATGAAAATGGCATTAATAGAAACAGAAAATCTGTTAAGCAGGGTAAGTGCTGTATTACATGTGAGAGCAAAACAAGCAGCCCCTGGCACTGAGCACCAAAAGGATTCCATTAAACAGAAGGAATACACTCTTCCAACTGGCACAGTATCATTTCACTTTGTTGACAGTATATAGTATAATGATTATCTACAGCTGGGATGGGAAAGTCTAAATCACATTAATTTTTGAAAATATACTTAGCTATGCAGACCACAAGAACACGCAACATTCAAAAAATGATTATGGCTATGGGATTTGATTTTATTTTTCTTAAAGTGATAATTATATATAGGAATTAAGAGCAACTCCCACATCTTCATTAGCAACTTCTTCAGATCATCCAAACTATGGAATGTGCTTTAAATAAATTTAAACACACTTGGCTGACAGTCCTCTCACAGAAAAAAATGTATCTTTAATTTGAATAAATCTTTAACATTCACTCTTTTGCAACATGCCAATCTACCTGTTGCTTTGATTAAAGAGTCATTTTTAGTTTCACCAGATGAACATTACTAAAGAGATACTTCCCAAGGATACTGAATAATATTTGAACAAGAAAGAAAACTCCTTGATAAAGTTATTAGCTACAGATTAAATTCTTTGTGCAAGTGATAGAGACTTACAGGATATTGATAATGACTAGGCAAGCTGTCTATAGGAACCATGCACGTTTATCTTTCATCAATCACTGTCTTATCTTTTATATATTAAAACGAAACTCAGAAAGTGATAGCATAGACAGATTGCTGACATTTAAATTTCTTGTGTTTTCTTCACTCTCCTTTTTCTTTACCCCTTAATATAACCCAACTGTATTATTCAGCAACTTGTGTTACACAGGACATTGTCTTTGCACAGAACTTAGGGCATGGGATTACAAACCCAGAATATTAATTCACACAAGAAATTATTTTCATCATTATGGACATTTGAAATCAGATTTGACAGAACAGCACTAGAAGTATGGATGTGCATTAGCAAAAGACTTCTAGTGTTTTAATTCTCTTTTCATCATTTAGCTTGTTTTTCATATCAGAAAATAATCATATGTAGGCAAATCCTTATCTTAAAAACACCCCAGTAAAAGGAATCCAACATCCCAAACAAAGACAACATGTATGTTTACAAAACAATCATTTTCAGAAATGATCTAGAAATTTGTACTTTCAAAAAGAAGTAGCACAACTTTCCCTTGCCTACAGTGTAAATATACAGACACTTTTGTTGAAGGTGTATTTTTAAAAGCAAGGTAAGCAAAATGGCAGTGTGTAGTAAGAGTCATCTTTCTTGCTAATAAAGTAAACAACAGGATTAATTAATATTAAGCAAGGTGGGGGAGGAAAATCAAGAAAGGCAGGGTTGTCAAGAAACTGTCACCATGAGAGCTGGTAGAAAAACAAGTCCTACTCTAAAAAACTCTGAAGTTTTGGAAATCCAGTTTTTCTCCTCATCAAGGTGAACCATTCACTCCTAAACTGGAGAGCCCATTGGATAAGGCACAACTCTGTTTATCAGCCCCTACTGATGCAGCAGTATAGAAGGTGTCTTACAGTCTCCCTCTCAAAATATTAGATAGATCCAACATTCACTGAAGTTGGTAAACTACAGACCAACACTAAGAGCCTACAGTCAGGGACAACAAGGACTTTCTCTCACTCAAGAAAAGAACCCTGACTTACCAGGAGAGCAAATCATGACCTAGCTTCTTATGAGCTTGGCTATAGACTAGCTGTGTACCTTTGGCCCATGGAATAAAGTGTGTGTGAGTGTGTCTGCAGTGTGTTTGCTTTTTTCCCCTAACTATCCCATCAGTTGATGAGCTTCTGTTACAGGTTAAGGTTTCTTAACCTTCTTCTTAACCTTAAGCTTCTTACCACAAGCTATTGCCAATGTCTTTTGCAGCATATTTCGCTGTCATTTGATTTGAGGGAAACAAACCAAAGAAAGTTTCTCTTTAACAGGAATTATTTTTGCTAAAAGTTCTGATGCATCAGCATTTTCCAGTAAAAGAAACCCAAAACATTTCCTCAGAAAATTCCTAACCAGCTCTAGTCATCACTTTTCAGAGAAGCTGCATTGAAAAATGGAAATTCCAATGTCCATGGAAAAGGAGTTCAGAAAAGTATAGTATCATAGTGTCTGTATCTCTGTGTCACCTGCTAAAGAATGCCTGTAAAAACAATATCCTCAGTGAGCAGACTGAGCACAGAAGCTGTAATGAGATTATTCAGCATCCTACAGAACAACACTCTTGCTTGCAGGGGGAAAACAACAGGTTTTACCGCACGTGATGCTGCCAGTCTGTTTCTGACTTGCTCACTCAGACCACAAAATATTCCCCTTCGAAATCCCATTACAAAATATTATTTTTTTTAACTAGAAAACATAGTTACGTCTTAGAAGCCATCAGTGTTCTTTGCCATAATCTGCCTGATGCCCTCAGATATTGCCCCAGAGCCCAGCTGCCACACTTCCCTGCCCTTGCTTTGCCCGCTCCTGGCAGATTCTTTCCCTAAATTGTGCCTGTCCTTTGTTTCTGTCTGTGCAAAGGTCTGACCCTAACAATGTTGCCGGAAGGAAGGAAAGGTTTGTAGAAACCTTTACAAACTTTTTTCCTTAAACGTCTTCCCAGAGGGCCAATAGAAAGCACAGAGTTGGCTCTTCAGATAACCAGTCCAGGAGGGACACTTCAGGAAAGAAATTCAGCTAAAGAGCATCCAGCACTTGATTACTTATTGTGTTCCTCGCCACCCCCCTCCATCTCCCGGATTTCTGCGGGAACATCTAATGAAATTACAAGTATTTCAGTCTGGAAATAGCATTTTCATGCTGTTGAACTTCAGCAAGGACATTCCCGTTCAGCAACGCACTATCCCGTGCTTTTGGGTATTCCTTGTCAACTTCTGTTATTTAACATTTATTCTACCGCTGGAAACTAAGGATACACGGTCGCGTCCTGACAACGGCCGGCAGCACCTCTGGGCAGTGATGAGATTTCCTTCCCCTCTCTCTCGGTTTCAAGGTCTGCCCGTCCTGGGCGAGCCCCGCGCCCTCTCAACGCGGAGCGGGCGGTGGGGAGCGGCGGCCGGGCCGGGCCGGGGCCGCGTCCCGCGGGGCAGCGCGGCTGGAGCGCGGCTGGTCCCGGCCGCCGCTCGCTGCGCTGCGCTGCGCTGCGCTCGGCTCCGCGGGCGCTGCCTCCCCGCCCGCACACGCAAGGTGAGGCGCTGCCAGCCCCACCTGCGGGCTGCGACCTGCGGGCTTCGGGCTGAGACCTGCGGGCTGCGCCCGGCGCGCCGCCCCAGCACCCTTCCTCCCTGCCTCTCCAGAGCGGGGGAGAGGGGACGTGCTGCGGCTGCGAGGCGGACGGGGGTCGCTAGGGAAGCGATAGAAGAACTGACCTGCCGCGGGGATGGCGGTGGGCAGCAGCAGCAGCTGGTGGAGCAGCAAGGCTGGCAGGAGGTGGGTGGCCCGCATGGTGCCGGCGGCCCCCCCCCGGCGTCTGGCGGGGAGGAGAAGGGGAGATGGCTCCTCGGAGGGACCCCGTGCACCGCCGGTCACTCGAGGAGGCAGAGTGAGCCGAGCTTTTTATTGCGATGATCTAAGTTTGTTGTGTGATTAACTGGAAAGATCTGGGTCCCAACTCCCTCTTACGGTAAGAAACTGTTTAACAACATCCCCTCTCTGCCTCTTCTTCTCCTCCCCTCCTCAAGAGCTGCCTCCCTTCCCTCCCACCTCTCAACCAGCCCAGGGAGAAGGCTTCCACCGCCTCATCCCTCCCTCCCTCCTTCCCCCCCGCCTCCCTGTCTCCATCCCTCAGAGACTCGGGAGGAGCAGCGGGGCCGGGCCGGGCCGGGTCTCCCAACTCTTGCCCCGGGGCTGGTGGCTCCTGCTGCATGCTTACCTCAGAGTCCCCATCTCACCTGCAGCCAGAACAGACCTCTCCTTCCCTGCAGACATTCCCTTCACAACATCCCACTTCCTGCACCTGCCCCTTGCCCTCATCCCAAGGCAGCATAGCCATTTCACTGGGATTCTCCCACCCCATGGACAGTTTCACTTTAAGGAAACACCTTTCCTCTGACCTACCCATGGCTGCACCTAGCCACCAGCCCGGCCTTTCCATCACCCTCCTTGGCCCGCTGACAAATCCCACTTCCCCAAAATTGTGGCAGCTCTGGGCAATTTAAAGGTCAAGTATCAGCTGCTGGCGGCGCTCCATGGAGACAAGCTTCAGTCCAAAGTGATGCCTGACCTTCCTTCTGTTGGAGGCAAAGTCATTGTAGTTCTTCTCTTGCACTTCATTTTAACCTCATGGAAGCAATGACATTGGGTTTTGTTTAAAGTCATGAGACCAGCCTCTGTGACACGCAAGCGTTCGAAAATAAACACTCAAGGAAAAGTTTTGCTGTAATTTAAACTGTTCCTTTCTCCCATGCATCCACCTACCATCTAGGGCAGGAGAGTGTGGCAACAGCGGAAACTGTTTCCCTCCATTTTCCACAAATAAACCAGAGACCTACATGTGGCCCCATGCAATATGAGTCAGAAATGTATGTCTCCTTCCCAGCTTAGACTTCTTTGCCCATATTGATGATTAGCACCTTTGAGTGAAACAACTATTCTTAAAAAAAAAAAAAAAAGTTGTTTCCCAATCCACAAGTAACTTTTAATCAAGTATTTCCAACATATATGAGTGGGACTTTTTATCCAGTTTGTGCCCCGTGGCAAAAGTTAAAATTTCCATTTGGAATTACTGCCTTACTAAATGAAAGTAAGGTGACAAAAGCAAGTTGAGAGACAGTCTGTTAGGAAAATATTTTGAACATTTGGTATTACAGGAAAAACACATTCGTGTGAAAAAAATACTTTCTGTTGTAGAATGAGCATTACTTCCAGGAGTCTTAGTTGATTTCTTTTTGATGTCCTTGTTTTTCTCCCAAGAGTAAAAGTTAATTTTCAGGAATTTCTTGGAGATGTACAACCTGAGAAACAGAGAACATGCGTTTCACTGGCCAACAACCTTGTGTGGAATCCTTGCCCACTGCAACTGATAAAACATGGATTTCCCAGGTTTTAGTTTCTGTTTTTCTCTCTGCCAAAGATAGACATGAGTATAAACAAAAAGCAACAAAAAGAATCATATCACCATTCTGAGCCCATAATAGCCACATTCTGTTAACCAGATGTATTTGTCTTGTTGTCCATACGTGTGTTGAGTGACCTTTCTTGCAGAGGACAGGATCATGAGCCATTAAAGTGTAGTAGGATATTTTTACCAATTACTTCCCTGAGAGGATTATTTGGCCTGTATTCAGATTCCTTCTAAATTTTAGGAAGATTTCTGTTGTGTCTCATGAGGACTAGGGTGCTGCTTAATGGAGGAAATATTCTGCTGTATGGATTCCTATTATTAATACATAATCTTGTGGATTATTCATGATGTGTCTCAGTTCTGTAGGAGAGCTCAAGCCCTGGTCATAAGCTTCTTTAGGTGCATATATTGTGCTGGGCACGTATAACTCCATATTCCTGCTTCTCCACTCGTCCAATTTTGGGGAGCTGCTTGAGGATGCCTCTGCCTTTTACACAGGCCATAAATATCTCCCCTCAGAGGGAGTCAGGGCACATGGGCTAAAGGGCCAGGGGCAGAAGGTCCATTAGAAAGGAAAGATCCTACAGATTCTGTATTCAGATGTTCTATTCGTAGGCAGTCAAGACAAAGATTTACATCTGGACCTGTGAAAGGAAAATATTTTTTGGTGCCCCACCATATATGGCAAAATGTACAATGATTCTTTTTCTGCGTCTTCTTGCCCCATGTATTTTGAAACAGAAGCATGATATCAATTCAATCAAATTTTACCTTGAAATGAATTTTCAATATGAAGGAAAGCTGCAAAAATTGCATTTTCATGCTTCAGTTTTCAGAAAGATTTCAGTGTTCAGTTTCAGTCTGCACATAGAGTAACTAAAGTATAATATTCAAAAGTAGTAGGTTTTATGCAAGAATATGATTTTTTCTGACCTTTTGAGGGCATGTTTTCAGACCTATAAATCTCTTTCTATTTCTGTTTTTGGGGCTTATGTGAGAGTGGGGATTTTTGGGTTGTTGGGTTTTTTGATTTTTTTTTCTAATTTTTTGGCAGCTCTGCAAACTTGCTCTGATAACCTGGCTTTCAAATCAGTGTAGCTCTGTATTAGGAAAGTAGCATAACATTTCTGTAGAAGGTATCTAAAAAGAAAAGTTACTGCACACTTTACCAAAGATGTATTTGGTCTGGACTGCCTACATGAGTAAAAAAAAATAAAATTAAAAACTTTATTTTGGTTGGAAAAGTAAGCAGACATGACCAAACACATAGAAACTACTATTTTAATATTCTCTTTTCTGACCATAACCACATTTCAATCTGTTTTTCAGATGTAACTTGCTATTCAGAAGTGCTAGATATTCACAGTTTGGGCAGGAATCCTTATGTGTGTACAAAATAATATTTAGTCACAATTAGCTTTAAAGAAAAGTTTTCTAAATGAACCGGCATCTTTCATATGAAGCAACACTTTTTCTCAAAAGAAACCTTTTTACCTCTTGATTTATCTGGTATAGGAATCACTGTGGAGAATAAGCCAAATAAACAAGTAAGTAATTGCAGCAATTATTGTTAGACACAGAGCTGATTCATGAAAGTCTCAGGCTGCCTGAGTAGTTTAAACCAAGTAATTGTGCTTCACATTTCGAGTATTAAGCTTTATTGTCTTTTTTATATAACCTGATCTTGAGATTTGGAGCAGAAAAGGCTGTGCTATGGACCACAAGGTTTGACACTGCTAGGAAAGGCAGAGTTCAAGCAGTTACAGCACGTGAGAGGTGTCAGTACTTGCTGAGGCACCCAGGCTCTGGGAACACGTGGTACTTTCCAAGATAATAACCATGCCTTCTTCTTGCAGAAAGAGAAAGGGAAATAAGGTGTGAAAACTGGAAGGAGGAGCAGGAAAAAGTGGATAACAAGATCCACAAAGAGAAATTAATGTCCGGTTGAAAGCAAAGGCTCAGAAACTTCACGGTCTACTATTCTAGATTCAGTCCAAAGGACTTTGCATGTCATCATACCAAATGTTGCAGATCTGACCTGCTAGTCCTAGAGGGCAGATTCACCACCCAGTCAAGTGGGTAGAATCCTGGGCAGTAAAGCAGGATACTGTGGCACCTCACATGAGGCTTTGTGTTGATTCCCCACCAGGGAAACCCAAGAATGAAGACGAGCTCCAGAGTGACTTGGTTGGGCTTTGTTCCACCCCTTGTGACTCACATGTGTTCATAATATTCGAACACACATAATTTACAATTCTTCCTGCAAACAGAGTCGCAGGTGCTCAGGCCTGGCTGCTAAATCCGAGCCAGGTAATCCTGCATTCATATCTGCAGTAGGTTTAATACATAAATCATTTATGGTTTTCCTGCGTGGGACATATGGTAGCTGCTTTTCTTTTATTTCCTATATGCTAACTAAGAAGAGTTAAGATGGATAACAGAACAATTTTCAAGTTCTAGTGTAAAAGTCATTTAAGTCATTTATGGAATGGTACCCAAGGGCAGCAGATGATAATGCACCCCATGAGAAATTACTATTTCTAATATTTGGGAGAAGAAAAAGAAAAAAAAAAGAAAAAAAGAAAAATGTAAAGATATATACAGTGCATTGCTATTAGTAGGAAATATCTGTTAGGTTTTTGTCTAATTGAAATTTAGATATTTACATACCTAAATGCTTTATCTACATGGAGATGTGCATACAAAATTATTATTTTCATTAAAATTTCCAGTAATATCCATTTGAAGTTTTGTGGGATGTCCTGCACTATGGTTATGTGCATTTTGAAACACCAAAAATACCTCACTCAACTCAGAAGAATTTTGTTCCTCTTATGTAATCAAGAGTTGAGGTATACTGATGAAGAATGCTAAACTTTTGGTTTATATTTGCTTTTTTCCTCTTCTATTAGTGTCTGCAGTGTCAAGAAAGTCTGCAAAGAATAAACATCACTGGTAGTACTGGTAAATAAATTCTAATGTACTTTGTATTACTCAAGGCCTAATTTGAACTGCAAACCCTTTACAATAGCTTTTTTTATTTGCTTTGTTTTTGGTTTTGTTTTTGTTTTTGTGCAAAAATTTAAGAAAAAATTAACCTCTCTGTGACCTTGGTCTACTAGAATTAGGTTGTGGTACTGGCCTTTGGAAAAAAAAACCCAGAAGCTGAACATGTTTGATATAAAGCAACAGCCCTTGAAACCCTCAAAACCCTTTATTTACATGCCATAGTTTAAGTGGGGTTGTTTTGTTTTGTTTTGTTTTTGTTTGGGTTTTTTTGTTTTGGTTTTTTGGGTTTTTTTCCTGAGGATGTGTTTTTTGGTTTGGAAAGTCCTCATAGCTTTGCATATTTTGGTAAAGTACAAAGCTTGACCATGGTCAAGGAAATCAAGATTTCTATTTGTACTTTTTTTTTTTTTTTTTAATTGTTGAAAAGCTTGGAAATATCCACCTAAAATATTTAACCACTAAGAAAATCTCCAAGTCACGTTTTCTTTAGAATTGTCTGTATTTTAAATCAGTTTGATGATTTTAGTGCCCGGGGTAAGATGTGTATATATGTAATTTGGGTAGTATATTAAGGCTTTCTTTTTTATATACAAATAATTCACCTGTACTCTTGCGTTTTTTTGAGTCATTGAAAACCAAGCATATGCTTAAATAAAACCACTGAACGTCCCTGGCTGATTTTTTTTTTTTTTTTCATTTATCTGGCTAAACCAGAAAACCTAGGATAGTTTTTCTAAGATATTCTTATGTTAGATTCCAAACTGGACAATAATTTTTTGCATTTCCTAGAGCATTTTTTACTTTCAGTAATTGCTTTTATTTGAAAAACATATTAAAATTTTGATGGGTTTCAAATCAGAACATAGTTTTTACTTTGAATTTTTTTAAAAAAAGAAAATATATAATATACAATAAAAAAATCTAAACAAAACACAATTATTCCAGGAAGATTTTGACAAAAGCAATGCAGGCCCATGTATTTTTTTTTCAACTTAAATGTGTGCTTTTAAATTGGGAAAAGTTTCCAACAAGTTCCTTATAGCACACATTTTGGCACAAAAATTGAAGGATCTTTATCTTTCATTATGATACTTCTGTAAAAAGAAGTCATCATCAGATAAGCTGAGAAAACACTACCAAAACTGATGCTGAGACATCAGATACAATAAAAAAGTAACATGCAGTGGTTTAATAAAAATAAGATATTGCTATAAAGATACTATTAATATATCTCAGACTGGTATAGATTTTAAGAAATGTTTTCAATAAGTTTGGAGTACCAAAGGATAAAATTAAACTGGTCTTTGACTGTGGACTGTATGCTATGGAATAACTTCAACAGTTCAAAAATCCAGAGACAAAAGCCTTAGCTCTTTGATTTCCAGAGACTGAAGATTTCCAGAACTTGCTGTCAAGAGTAAATTCTCTAGGATTTCATATCAAAGAGGAGAATTTCTACCTATAGTGCTGTTAAAGATTTTGAAAAGAAACCTTCATGGGGATTCATCAGTTTCCTAGCAGTCTCTCAGACAGGAGCCCATATTTATAACAGCTCAGAAAAAAAACACAAACAAAAAAGAACTCACCAAAAAGATTCATGGCCATAAAATACTGATCTTTCCTGGTTTAAGGCTTGTAAGCCCAGCGGAAGAAAGCTTGTCGAGATATCAGAAAAAGACATTTGCAAAGGAGAAATCTTAGCTTGACTTCTTTTAAAGAATAAGCTTTGGGTACTTTATTTGAATCGAAGTCTCCTTGTTTGGGATACGAGCTTCATAATGCAGTTACTGGAAAATAGTCAAGTAGGGAAAACGGACATGTGGCTGCAGAATCAGGACAGGAGCTCTCAAAGGAAGACCAGGGCAAACTGTTAAATATCTCTGCTCTGTCATTTCTTTATATCTTAAAGAAAAACCTTCCATCAGCCCAGCATTCTCCCCTAAGGTCATACCAAAGGTATTGCAATTCTGGTAGTGAAATGATGCTGATAACAGTGTGATTGCGCCATATCTTCTATGCCAATAAAGCGTTTTCACTTCTCCAGGTTATTTTTAGTATTCTATACCTCAAAACTATGCACAGTGATTTTCACAAAGTACCCAATTCCCACATTTCATAGAGATAAACTATTGGCCAAGTCTTTTTCTTATAGGTGAAATTTGAGCGTGGATGACTAGGCTTCACTGCACATTAAACAATGACAGAGTATATCCTGGCCTTGGCATATTCTGCTGCTGAGGATTTTGGTACCAATTTATGCAGCGAAAATAAGACTGAAGCAGAATTTGGATGTCTATGGGTTGAAGCTGCAATTCTAAAGTTGTCTGCAACTTTGCCGAGCTTTTCTGAAGTTTTGATCCCATTTTTTATATGAAAAATTAAACTTACCAAATAAAAAAGTTTTAATTTGGAACACTACTGATAAACAAGTTGATATGATAGCCTATTTCAATGTTTTTTGTCATATTATTAAATAATATTTTCCTATTAATGAAATCATATTGATACATATAAACATAAGACAAAAAATATATTTTCAATAGTGGCATAGAAAAAATTATAGGAAAATTGTTTGGTTTTTTCCTGCTGAATAGCAGTTGTGCTGTGCTCTAAACTGAAACACATTATTTCTGACTTTGTATTATTACTGGAAGTTTTTTGAAGTATTTCTTACAGTAGTGATATAAAGATTAATACTCACTGTATCTCTTAACTTCCCAGATCAGTTAACACTGGGTTTTAATTTAACAGTCTGCAGATTAGTTTGAGGGGCAAGTCCAAATGGACAAGAAATTTTATCTGACAGTAATCAATGGAGGTTGTCTAGGGAAAAGTATAAAACCAGAAGTTTTCAATGATATTTCCTTAGAATGTTTTCCAACTTGCCAATATTTGATGGTCATCCAACTTTTGATGATATGAAATTATTATCCCAGTGATTTATGATGTTTTTCTCTCTCTGTGCAGAGATCATTCCCATGTAAACAGCTAAGCAAAAATATTAGCTAAATCAGCTGAGCAAGGGATTTTCAAATATACAATTTTGTGAGTTTCTTTTTTCTTCTGGTAAGAAATAGCGTTTTTCATATACCATGGAGAAGTGAATATTCAGAGTTGCAATATTATTACTTAAGAAGAAAAGAAGCCAAACCAAACCCTAATGACCCTGATGTCCTTTACTTGTTTTTCATCTGAACCCTTGAATAAACAATTCATGTAAACCCTTGAGTAAACAATTTTTAATAAGGAAGTAGAACCATCAATACAGAAAATATGTAAATTTACATACCACATATCTGATTAGCATTTTTTTTGCCATTCCAATGTATTTCTTCATTTATTCCCAGTAGATAAACCAATGTGGTTTCAATTCATGTATTAAAGAGCAATGGCAATACTCTTTATTTTTGCCTGAGATTATTTTATACACATGTCCTTCAGTTATGGAAATACTTCAGATAAACCCCTGATAATGTGCATTGAGCACCCACAGGAAATACAAGGATATGTCGCTCAGCCTGAGATGAACAACGTTTAAATTATTTTTTATATAAGTGCTCTAAGGGAAAAAAAAAAAAAAAGGAAAAAAAAATCTGGTATTTGTTTCCCAAGAACAAAATAGAAATACACTCTTGACATTTAATCTGAATTTTATGACAAGAATGTCTGATAAAGTCCTAGTGAAAGGACTCTTGGTATAGAAACCTGTCTCTCTATCTGGAAACAATTTTCCAATTTTTAACAGGAGGCATAGTTAACCAAAATGTTGAATACTGTATATCACATTTTTAATTAACCTTGAGTGCTAATTACTGTGGTAAACCACTTATATGCCTCATTGGCAGTAGATACTGACAGTGGATATTGAATTTAATATTTTCTTTTCTTTTTCTTTTTCTTTCTTTCTTTCTTTCTTTCTTTCTTTCTTTCTTTCTTTCTTTTTTTCTTTCTTTCTTTCTTTCTTTCTTTCTCATTCATTCTCTTTTCCTCTTTAAATTCATCTTCCTCTTCCTCACTTTCTTTCTCTCTTTTTTCCTTTTTTCCCTTTTTCCATCACAATCTCCCTTTAACTTTCTCCCTACCATCCTGGTTTTCTTTCCTTCTCTCTTTTTCCCTTTCTCTCTTTTAAAACTTTTAGTAAAACCCCACAGTCTTCCTGTATATTGTCAATTTAAAAATACAGTTTTGTGGGCTAATATTTATGAATTTAATTTTGGCCTATAAAACAGACACAGAAGAGAAGTTTGCAAGAAGAAAAGTTAACAAAGAATCATGACTCTGAGGGCAAAATTTAGTAGCTAAATCCCAGATAGTAGGCATTTTAGGTGGCATACTGAGATACACTGCCTGCCACCCTGTCCATGGTCATTTCCTGACTTCGCTGATACCAGAACAACTGGTGAAATGCAGTTACAGTTGAACCAAAGATACTCCTCTGTGGTAGATTTTCAAATAAACTTTTTATGGAGGTAGAAGGATACTAAGAGCTTGAAATGTTCTATCACATCAGTGTATCCACCTAATACCGAGAGAGTATCAGCACTGTAAATAGCAGCCTGTTCAAAGATAAAGCTTAACAGCAGGGTTCAGCTTTTCTGCTGCTCACAAAGATCACATCTGAATAACATTAACTAGCTGTTGTTCTGGGTGACCCATTTTTAAAGAGATAACAAAATATGGTCACAAATTTAGTTATCCTTGGTTATCTCCCAGTCATATCTATGGGAATACTAATGATTTTCGACACTTTTTCAAAAGAACTTTCTTGGCTCTAGGTATACCTGAATATTTCCATTAACTAGAGGAGGTAATTCAAAGGGTGTTGACTCCAAAATAACTCACAAACTATTGATAAAAACCTTATAGAGTTTTATCCTGAGTCAAAACATTGACAAAAAAAAAATTTGCCTTGTAAAATCAAGGCTGAATGAATAGCTAGCTTTTGTCATGGAATTCAAAGAAGAGAATGTCAGGATGGAAAAATGCACGTTCAGACTGAAAATCGTTGGTCGTCTGGCCAGCAAAAATTCCAGTGGAGTAGCACTCATGGTGAAACAAGAATTCAGTCAAATATGACGTGGCTGCAACATGAAGGAAAATAATTTTTCAGCAGTGCATCACACTGTTTAAGCCAAGACTGATCATTACTTGATGAATATCAAGGCAATGATACAACCTTCTAAGTAGGTAAAAAATCTCTGCAGTCAAGCAGGAACAGCAACTGCAGCAAAGGGATAAAGTTGTTTGCTTATTCATTTTATTTAATAGGTAATAGAGCACAATTATTCTGTTTTAAATAAAATAGTCACTGCATCATTTCCAAATGGATTAAGTCAGTTAGAAAAAAAGTATAGTTACAATAGTCTGTAAAAAATGTTCCACTTAGCATGTCTAAATAATAAATGCAGATGTACCATCTGTGTTTGGAATGGAAGGTTGCCTACCCACAAATCCATTTTAAAAGACATTTTTATATATACACCAGGGAACCAGAAGTGAAAATAAGAAACATAAGAAAACTTCAGGCATATATAGAGTCCAGGAAGCCTAAAAAAATACTACTAGAAGAGTGAAAAATCATTACACCTATGGTTGTTTCTTACATAGGTGGGAAAATATGTATTTCTGCCTGTCACACTGTATTTATACCATGTTATACCCCAGATTTCCTAGATATTTCTGCCTTGTAGTCCTCCAGCCTTACCAAAGGAAGCCCAGCTTCCTCGGTGCACATCTCCTCCTGAGAACACTCCTGTTTGTCCCTGAGCTGCCTTCAGGTATCTGTCACATCCCCCAGCAACAGCTGTGCTGCTGGGAACTGCACACACACCTTTTTGCCATGTGCCAGGGCATGCACACATGGACTGGTCACAAACAAGCAATAAAATACATAATCAACGAGAAAAAGGACTCCCTACTAAAGGATGTTTTTCCAGTGGAAATGTTTACATGGGCTTCTCACATGTACCTTGTTATTAATTGTGAGTTTCATCTAATGCTAGATGTCCAGGATCTGGGCATTTAAATCGGAGGTAATCACTTAAGTTTCACTGTAGCATTGCTGGAAGTAAAGAAGTATTTGGTGTCACAATCAAGAAGCCTTCATAGAATAAATTTCAGGGCAACTTTCAGATGGCAGTGTACAGTATTCTGGAAGTATTTGCTTCCTCTTAGCCAAATTCCCACCTTTCTGAGTGTCTTCAATGTAAATCCTTTTAGCTGAAATCTGCTTATTGATTTTGATTGCAAGAAGATAAATAAGTTCATAGGAAAAGATTCTAAGAATTAAGGAAATTTATCTCATGAAACAAAAAGTAGGTAAAGGACAGAATTTTTGTTGCTTTACTGCACCAGAAGTGAATTAGAAAACCATTCTGAAACCTGTGGAAACACATGAAAAACTCCGTGTCCGTAAGTTTGTGATGTAATACAGAATCAGTAGGAACTTTTAGGAAATTATGTAGAATTAATAAAATCAATAGGAATTTGTAAAAAAAAAACCCTAGAAGAATAAAAATAATGAAAATTATCCTTATAATGATAAAAAGGTCATTCCCTGTGTAGCTAAGGTTCTGATTAAATAAGACATGAGTCAAGAACTCAAGAGGTCAGTGAGCCAGTGTTCTGGTCATGAGGACAGTATCCCAAAGTTCTAAACAAATCCACAATTACATATTACCTAATTTTTATGTATGTATTATCTCTCTGATGTTCTGTGATTTGTGTGGTTGGTGTAGGAAACCACATGGGAATGTGTGAACATAATATGTAAATCTGGATATGCATTATGTCCACGAATAAATTTCCTAATCTCATTCATTTTGGTTACTGGCTCCAACAATTCTAACCCATAACAACCAGAAGGTGTTGTGAGGCTCTGTTCATTCATTAAAAGCATGAAATCTGCTGTGACAGATTTGCATGAGCAGTGCTCAAAGTCTATAGCTAAAATTATGTGCTCATAGGATTATAACCCATACAAGGCTTTTTTTTCTTTCTTTTTGCATAATCCTGTTGCATAGATTTAAACCATAATTAGTTAAACCGGGAAATTCCTTGTCAACATTTTAAAGCATTAAAACTATTAATGCTTCCTGCAATAATATTATAACTGACACCTATAATCTTCATCTTCTTTGAATGAATTCTCATATCTGTTGATAGTAATCCAATATTTAGAAGATATAAAAAAACCACAGTGTTTCCTACTTCCTTAGAGACAGACATTTACTCAGAGTATTTGTCTTATTTTACAAAGAGTAAAACATATTTCTCACCTGCTTTTCCACTACCTTTTGTTTTCCTCATATTACTTTGTTAGATTTGTTTTTAGGACTTTTTGTTTTGCTGGGTTTTAAGTCTTATGTAGGTGAAGAAATTTCTGGGAAAAAAGAAAAAAAGAAAACTGGGATAAAAAATAAACATTTCTCAGCTGAACCACCCTCAACAGACCAGCAAACTCCTCCCCTAAACATTCTGATATATGACTGTACATGAAAATCAGATGGGCATGAGGAAGTGATTCCATTTGCCAAATGCAGTTTTGATCCATATGGCAAACAGCTGCTGCTCAGAAGAGCAAACTTCTGAGAAGCTAATTTGTTAAATCCAAACAGAGGATCTTGCAGTCAAAGGTAAGTACATCACAGCACCTCTCAGCTTTTATTTGCTCCCATCACCACTGGTAGTGCATAGTCTCCTGTGACCTGCTCTTTCTTTCTTTGAGAGTAACCTGCAAGGCAGACAACAAATACTCAACCCACAGGATCTAAGTGTGTGCCACGGCTGAAACATGCAATAAATAGGAAAACAGTTCTTTGCAGTCAGCAAATTACCACAGACATTTCTGGGAATTGTGAGAATCCTGATCTTAGACAGAAGACCACTCAAGAAGGTTATGTTTTGGTTTCGTGGTGTTACCACTGCCACTCAGCGCTAACCTGGTTCTGCCTCAGTGTATCTAGGGGAAAACTTGACAATTGATTTTATTATAAACAGTTGCAAGGTCTGTTAAAAATCCCACCTTCAACAACTGAGAGTATCTATGTGAGCTGAGGTCCATGCTGTTTGTCTGCCTGCAGCTTTTGTAGCAAACTCTGAATTGCTTTCTGCCTCTCTAGCAATGTTTGCAAACCTCTTTAGGAATGCTTCCTTTCCTTGGAACAGCCGTGTCATATTTCTTACCATCCACAGTACTGCCTTATGGAGGGCCTGGCTGGACATGTCCAGCTTCATGTTAATTTGTAGGGAGTGTTGAGGCAGGAGGCTTTGAGTTCTGCCCTGAGACACCTTCCAGACATCTGAAACCATGAATCCAAGCCAATGAGTTACATGTCTTGTCTCAGGACTTAGGTCTTGAGTGTCCTCAACATCATAGATTTATGCTATACCTTCCTTATGTAACTTATAAAAACATATATAGAGAGATAGCTTTTGCAGAGATTGGATTTACATAGCAACAGGTTGTCAGGAACATGATTTGAAAACAGCAACTACCCTGATTAGTATGCATTTCTCTCACTTTGTCTTGTGACAATATTTGATGTGCAATTTTTCTCATCAATTTAAGATTACTTAGAGAGTTCATCTCTTTCATTATAAAATTCAATAATGGCATAGGCTTTTTTCCACAGATGTGATGCAGATATCTGAATTTTAAAAGTCATAGACTGGATAAAAAAGAAATTATATTTACTGCCAAATTGTCTTTGGAATAAATCCATAAAAACTAAAAGAGGAAGAAAATGGGAAGACTGAAGCCAAAAGGTTAGCTGTAAGGTTTTCTAGTTCTAGTCTGAGCAAGACAATATCTGAGAAAGTGGCTGTGGATACTTATGTAGTTAGATCAGTAATCACTGCAGTTCATTTTCCTTTTAGTGCTTTTCATAAAAAATGATAAGGTAAGAGGATAATTTTCATATACATATTTGTCTAAAATATTTGAAAGTCAAGTTAGATGCCTATTTAGTTTTGCTTACAATTCTACTTCACTAATTGTTTGAATATATTCCTTTATCTCTCATTCTTCAATCAGATATAAATCTGAAGACTTTTAACCTTACAATGCAATAACATTTCTAAGAGGCTTAAATTCAAAAGTGTTTGTAATTTTTATCTGCTGTGAGAGAATATGGTCATTTGTTTTCCTATTATGACTTTCTTGACTATATTTTTGTTTCAGTCTTTTTAGTTTTGCCTTGCAAATAATGAAATGCTTCTTCAGTTCAGTTAACATCCATTCCGTGATAGGCATAAATCATATTCCCTTCTTTGCTTCACTCCTTTGCAGAAAATAATATCCAGGAAATCGGATCAGATCAGAGCAGGTGTTCGGCCTTGCTCCCTAATCTGAATTACCAGGAACTGAGATTTTTATTCACAATACTTTCACACCAACAATTCAGTTTAGACACAGCATATAAGACTGCTGTATTTATTGAAAAGTCTTTGCATCCCTCTAACTATTACTGCTCCCTTAGAGTTTCTAAGCTGGGGTCAATGACTCCAAATCAGTTTTTATTTTGCCAGCTTCCTGTTGCTAACAGAGATGGGCTACCAGAGAACAGCAATAGCTCTCTCTCCTTCACTAGAACAAAAGGATTGGGTTTTTTCAAGCAATGTTCTCAAAGCCTAAATTTAAGTACTTGATCTTTCTCGGCTTCTGTATTTATGACTGTTGAATTATATGATATTTTTCTGAGATCCACATGTAAGTCTGTGCATGTTGTACTGTTGGATTTTGTTCTATTTCTAACACTTCAGTGTTCTAAGTCATCACTCTTACATTGACAATGTTCATATTACACCTGCTTCATGTTAAAGAGTTCTCTTAAGACTACATCAGGGCAAGATCCAGACACACAGCAGCCTTGTTTCTGCCAGACACTCAAATATCTGCATTGGAAGGAACTGTGATATGCTCCAGGTAGGTCACCAATGTTAACAATTAAGGAACGGGAACTTTTGGTAGTTAGGAAGTGACACCCAGTCTAGCTACACACAACATAGTCTAACTGTTGAAAAGCCCTATGGAAACATATCTACTTTTTATTCTGTAACCACTAATTAGAAATACTAAACAACATTTGTTCCAAAGAGTTACAGTGTCTCTAGCTTGACAGTTACCTTCACCGCAATCTATTGTTATCTTACTTTCACAAATCCATAATTTTATTGTAGTAAAATTAAAAGCTTCCTATCTGATATGGTATCACAATGCTTTTGGATATGTGCACTGTTTGGAAAATCAAAAGTTCTCTGTTGGCAGGCTATGATTAACTTTGAAAAACTCATTGTGTATTATGTCATTTTCTGTTTATTGTGAAATCTTCAATTACACTTTCTCCAGGTGTTCGATATTACAAAGGTTAAACAATTGTTCCTCAGCCACCCAAGATCTCATTTTTCTTCTTTTAAATACAGATTTTGTGTTGTACAGCTTCTAGCTATGAAGTAGAATCTTCAACATGACAGAATCTTTATTATTTCTTGCTACATTCTGTGTCCATTTTCTTGCAGGTCTGAAGTGATACTTTCCAGCCCTCCCAAATTCAGCATATCACTTCACAACACATGAACACAAAAACTGCCCAAAGACCTGTCTATGGAGAGACAAAAATTCAAAAATTAGACCTTAGAGAGTTTAAGCTTTTGTTAATAGAGGATTTTTTTCCGCATTGATTTTAGAGGAGCACAGAAAAAACAGGCTTCTGATCACTCTGCTTAAGTCTTAACACTTGGGAAGCTCTGTTTGGAAACAAATGCCCCTTCCTGCCACAGCACAGGATGGCATTCCAGCCCCTGGAGCTGTCAGTCTCTGCCCCAGAGAAGCCAGAGGACACATCTCCAGCCCTGCTACAACCCTGTATGTGGCCCCTGCCCAGCTGATGTCCCAACCTGGCCCCACCAGAGCCCTGCCCAGCCCTCCTGGTCACCCTCGCTGGCCTGGATCTAAATCCTTCCTGCTGGCCAAGTCCCAGCCTGGCCATGGCTCCTTCTAGTCTCCAAGGAGGTGCTTGTAGCCTGAGTGCCTCAGCTAATCCCTGGCCCATCCATCTCCTTGTTCCAAGAGTTGCTCAGTTGAATGTTAGGCTCTGGTGCCACATTAGGTTTTGTTTTCTCTTGACCCCTCACTGAACAGGAGCCAGACTTCCACATTTTAGACATTTTTAGAAGAGTCCTCTGCTCACCTGCTTTATTTTCCTTTGTAAAGGAAAACCCAGCTTAACTTTTCAAAATTTTTGCTTTGTTCTTGCACTTTCTGACCTTTAAAATAAAGCTTCCCTAAATGGTCACTTGTTTTCCCATTCCAGATAACTTCCCTGTTTATTGCTAATATCCTTTTTATGAGATGGCTGTTTATCCACTTAGGCCTTTAAAAAGCTTGGTTAAAGTTATTTTCTCTCTGTATGAGATGTGAATCCCAGATAATTTTTGGATGTTTGACTTAGATAAATTCCAGTTGTGTTCCTTGATGAAGTTTCTGAGCTATTTGGTCCAGCTAACTTCATTAATTAATTTTCTTAATTATCAAAGTTTGTACGTTGGAAACAAAAACCAAAAGAAATCCTCAGCTCCTGACCCATCCTACTGAAGTCATTAGAGGGGAATGAGCCCAGCGTGGTAATACTTCCCCTTGTTTGCACAATGTATTTGCAAAGTGATTTATACTAGTCCAGTCAAAATGCAAGCACTTCTGTTGATACTGAGTTTAATTGGGCACAGTAATGACTAAAGGCTTTTAAAGGTCACTGCATCCAGATGTTCAGCTATTAGTCACCATCACCCAACAAACTTTCTAAATAAAGATAAATAAAGATAAAATAACGAAACACTGCAACTTTCAAGAAAATTAGTGTCTGCAACTGGTAGGATTATATACTTCTGCTTTCTGGTCAGCTCTGTTAAGTTCCCTCAGAACACAAAACCTTACCAAAAATAATTTTTTTCCCTATAAGGAACAATCTTTGCTATATTTAGGCAAGTAAGCAGTACTTACATGAGTAATGCAATTATCGTTTGAAACTTGTAGAGATTACAATTCTTATAATTTACCCTTTAAATAATCAGAGTGTTCTGAACATTACAATGTGTGTAACCCCTTGACTTTTACCAATTCCTTACTGTTTCCACAGTGCAGTTTAGGCAGTAATATTGAAAGTGAGGATTTTTAGGTTTCAAAAGTTCATAATTCATCCTAATGGAATGAAGGTTCTTATTCTTAATCTTTGGTTTATTATTATCTAATGTATTAATATTTAAAACCAATTTTTTACAGAAATTGACTAAATCATTTCTAGCAAGAAGTTTATATAAACTGACAGCCTCTGATAAAATTTCATACTCTTATATCATATATTCATATTTTAATCTAAAATAATTTTCCCAACTTTTTTCTTCTTTCTTCCTTAAGATGTACATGAACCTTTTAGATTTCCATAAGCTTTCTATATTTCAGCTTCTTGTATTACTCAGGTTTTGAATGAGCACAAAGTAATTTAATCACTTAGGAACTATCGCAGGGTTTAGTCTTTGGGAAACACAAAAATTCCATTGAAGTTTTTTTAATTTTAGGAGAGCTTAAAATTAAATTATTTAAAATGTCCATTCTCAGTCTGCTCTTATAGACTGAAGTTGGTGAAAATTATTCATTTAAAGTGAATGGAAAGCTAAGCAAGAGCTGAAGCTACTGCTGAACAACCATTCATCATTAAATTCTGTACAAATGCTTTTCATATGTAATTAGAATTCACATCATCAAATGTTATGAGAAGGCAACATTTCATTGATCTTTTTTGCTTATCATCTCAGAACTTATATAAATGCATGAGAAACCTGTAATTTAATCAGACATGTAACATGGAACATTCCTACACTGAAGCGGGAAAGCAATAGTATTGAATCTTCCTTTCAAACCATCTACCATGTTTCATCCAAAAGGCTGTTCTCCTTATTTATCAGCACTCTGCTTCCCCAGTGAGATAAACAGCATTCTTTAAAAGATATATTGCCCGATTTTACAGTAGAATTCATTTGCTGAAGTGATAAATTTAGAGCTAAGACAGAATACAGTCTCATTTAATCTGAGAACATTGTCACAATTTATGTAATGGGTTGCTCTAAAGGTTAACAAGAAAACATCCTATCTCTTTTTTCAAATGTCAGCCAAATATTTTATAGATTTCTCTCCATCCTCTCTTGTAGCCCCTTTAGTTAAATTAGCACAGCTGTCTGAGAGATCAGATTTAAGACCTTTCAATGTTCCCTTGATCTGAGAACAGATGCCTCAGGAGTATTGCCAGGCAAAAGGTAAAGTGGTCTAGTGAAGTGCATTATTTTCTGAGCATATTTTCTAGGAACATTATAAACACAGAATGGATAGGTGGGTAGGTAAGGATACACTCTCTATTAAGTGACTTTTAAAATCCTGCAAACAGTTTACAGTGTCCAAAAGCAGATCCAGATAACATACACTGGCTGAATGCTATCCTTTATTTATAGAAATAACCAGTAGTATTTTGGTTGCTTAAAAACCCAGCAAAAAGTACTTTAATAGGATGACTAAAATTTAGCACTGATATTGAATGGCAATGAGTGCAATTTACAAAAGAAAAGTTTGTGACTTTGGGGAGCTCAGATGAAAATATGACCTCTAGGCACACAGCAAGGAACCATTCTCTTGTTATTTTACCTTTACTGGCTGCTGAAGGAAAACTTTCTAAAATTACTCTTGTGCTCTAAAATAGAATCCACTGTTGTGCTTTGGGCATGATGATCAAAGGTTGTCTGTCTTTTGGTGCCTCCACAAATGAGACCCTCCAGCCATAGACAGCTTCACCAATCCATTTGAAAACAGCCAACCCACTGAAATAAGGGAGGACAAGTTTTCTTTCCTTGAGCTTGTTTCCCATAAAGGCTAGCTGTACTCTAAGTAAGCTGTATGGCTCAAGGCACAAATCTGAGTAGGAAATAAGGCCTCTTGACTGTCTGGCCACTAGTGCAAATGCACCAAGTGAAATTAAATAAAGGTAATATGAGCACTGCTGATAGCACCTCCTGCAGGTAGAAAGGAAATCTGTCTTCAAATCTTTAAACAGAAGAGGAGTGACATAAGTTTCAAAGAAAATATTACCCTCATCCTACTCCCCAAAGAAGAGATGTAGTATTTCTCAGAACCATTTTTCATGCCAAGACTCTATGTATGTGGACCGACAATATTCTTGGTTCTGCTCTAGTCCTAAAATGGAGCAGTCAGGGAGTCATCAGATAAAAATCTTTTCGTATCTAATCTTCTTATGGAAAACAAGTCAACATAGATGGGACATGTACATATTCAAAACAAAGAGCTCTATTTTCTGTGTTATCACAGCTAATCCTTGCATTGTGAATGCATGGAGAAATGGGCAAGTGGAATGACTGGAGTTGATAAATAAGTCATTCGGTCTTTGAACTGACAGGCCATAACATTTTTTAATATGTCACAAACACAGAGAAGAAGAATCTTTAAGATTTTACAAGAGTTTTTGTAGGATCTAAGGTTTACTTGCCCATTTTCACCTGATCAGTGTGATGCAAGGACCAAGAGACTGTCTATATCTTAAAAAATGTATCCTCTTTGTGTTTCAGTTTTTATATTGTAATACTATCCCTGTTGAATCATCAGTAAGGATTTCATTTTTAAGCATGAAAACCAGTAAAATTATTTTATAAATTATTGATATAAGCACAAATGTTTATACAAACATAAGACCTTTTTGAATATGAGATTATTGCACTTCAGTAAAAAGGGAAGAGATCAATATCATAGAGTTGGAGCAGAAACACAGTGTACCTTAGAGGCACATACTGAAGCACCTACTACAGATAAAGCAGTTAAAAATATTATTCTACAGTGCTGCTGTTAGCATGAGTCAAAATAAATGGAACCTACTTTACTAGGAATTGTCATCAGTTTCCCATTTGTGCTGTAAAATTAGCAACTCCAGCATTGTTGGGAATAGGGAGGAGAAGACACACTACAGTTTAAAGTTTTCTGAGTTTTAAAAATGTTTTTTCAAACACTTGGTGTTTTACTACATTAGTTTAAGCATTGTGAAACATCCCATCCACCCTTGTAATTAAGCTACTGTTTATTTGTTTTTATGGAGTTTAAATTAAAACCATGATTTTTCCTACCTAAAGGGAAGCCAGGGTTGAGCAAACTTCAAGCAAATCATAAAAGAGAAACTTCTGTATGAGTTGCTTGTTTTTTCCTATAAAATATAAAGGGTGAAATCCAAGCTTATTGAAGTCATTGGGAGATTTGTAATTGGCTTTGAAAGGCCAAGATTTCACCCTTAAGAAACAAGGCTAATTTTTCCAAAACCAGTCTCTGATTTGGAGTGCTTGTATGTGCCTGCTTGATCATTTGTCTGTGCTGAGTTTTAATGCTCTAGAACTCAGACTTGCTGATGCTCAGCACTTCTAAAATAGGATCTCACTTGTCTTAATTTGAATGCTTAAATCATCACTACACCAAGAATTAAATGCTGCCTTTGGAACTTTTTAGCCTACTTCTTTAAAATGAAGTTCAAAAAACCATACTGTGCATATCAGAAACTCTTATTGCTATTAAAATCAGCTGTGTGAAATAAATTGAGAGCAGAAGTGAAAATTGGCAAGAGATATGATCATGCAAATAGCAGTTTTCAGTGTTGCCCTGGTTTTTGTAACCCTGCTTCATTGGACATGTTGAGAAAGGGGGAAAGAGCTAGTGGGATATTTCCATCAAATTCTATTAAGAGATAAGAAGAGTCTGAAACTAAAGAAAACAGAAGTGACATGTTTACAGCACTTGCAAAAGAAAGGTAAAGAAGATGGATTAATTTAAAGGGCACATTTAAATTTGACAGTTTCATATTGTTTAAAATTTCCTCATCACAACCTGTTTGTTTTTTTCCTTCCTGGGCTCACATGGTATCATATTGCCATCAATCATTATCACCTATAAGAAAAAACATATGCAATTGGAAATTAAAAAAATGCTTAGATACTATGGGCTGAATTTTTGAAATTCCAGTACTGGTACATATCTTTGTTTTCCTGTCTATAGCAGGTGTTATGAATTTTTTCTCGTGTTTCCTCCTTCGCTGTAAACACAGCAGATGAGAAAAAAGGAGAATTTTAAAAGAAGGAACAAAAGAGAAATAGAGTTCACAGTGCAGTTGAGTTCTTACTGGGATGAATTTAAATGAAGAAATTTGCCATATCTCCATATCACTGGAAGCAGAAAAGTTCCAGGGCTGTTTTTCTTCTGCTGGAAGTATGGAGAGTTTGGGAAACCAAGAAGTAGCCAATGTTGCTCTTTGTTATTTTGCACTGTGTGAAATATCTACAAAGAAAATGGTAACAGCCATGAGGGCAAAACTTACTTTACTTAAAATCCAGCTCCTTCCTTTTTGCTACATGGAAGAAGACACTGGCCATATCCTGGGGTAGGTATATAATGACCAGGATAGTTATAGGGCACCAGATCCATGGGAAAACAAGGATTGATGTGGCTAGCATCACTTTTGATTCCTTCCCTCATACAACTCAGATGTAAGTGCAAGTCCAGAGAAAAGCTTTAACTCATATCTTCAGCACCTTAGCAGATGGAACTACTAACTTTCCTATCCCATCTTTACTACATTCCTATTCTACACTCTGAATGCAAAGAAAGGGTGTTTCTGGCAAATAAAATGAGATAAATTGCTGCTTTTCAGATACAGAATACTTCTAGGAGAAAAAAAATATACATATTGTGGATTGCCTGACTTGATAAATGATTTTTCTTATGTATTTTTTTAGTAGACCAGAAGTATTGTTCTGGAAAAGCAAACAGCAATATGCTTTAGCTGATGTTTCTTTTCTTTTCTGAAACACACTGAAGAAAGTAATTAGTTTACAAAATTATTTCAGGTAGGATGTTTACTTCCCACCTTAGCTTAATGGAACATCTTCTTGGATATCATTTCCCATCTCTTAAAGAATAAGTGTTCTGAGTTCTGAAAAGCAAGATTTTATTGACTAGAATGAGAATGCACATGCATATAATTTTTATCCCACGTTAAAATGTCCACTTCTTTTGTATTTTTTATAAAAAGGTCAGACAAAGAAATAGCTGGGGGTTAAAATTTTCAACATGACATGGAATTAGTAGACACTGTACTGCAATGTACAGTCTTGTTCCAGACAAAACCAGATACATGACTTGAAAAATGCCTGATGAGCACTGTTGAGACTGAGTGTTCTTTCTTTTTAATCAACTTATTTAGGGCTCATTCTTTCTTCAGTTAATTTCACACAGTCTTAAATATACTTGCAAAGAATGAAATTAATCTGGGAAATGATCAACCAACCAGTGTCTTTTCAGCAAACTTTTAAGCAAAGGAAGCAAGCTATACTATTAGCTCTAAATTCATTCATCACTAAGATTTGTATGTCTGGAATATAGGAACTGTAAAGACCCTGTGAAGACACCACTAAAACTTTTATTTGGGCAATGTCCATTTTTGCACAACATACTGAATAAAAACAAATTTGAAATGTCCTTATCTTAAAATGTATCTGTTTATATCTGTTGCATACAACTGGAATTTCCAAAAGTAAGTGCTAACTTATTTTGTCCTGAAAATGTTGACCTTTTTCTTTTTTTCTTTTTTTTTTTTCTTTTTTTTTTTATTTTTTTTTTTTTTCTTTTTTTTTTTTTTTCTTTTTCAGGAAATAATCTTTTAGGTGAAGGACAACCCAACAAGTACTAGCAATAATGAATATTGAAAAATGTTTTTGAATATGCACTACAGAAAGGTGTAGACCTTGTATATAACCTGAAAAATCATAATTTGTCCAGTCAAATGCATGCAGCTACAGAATGCTCTTGTGCTTAAGACAAATGCTATGTAAGATCATTAAAAATGTCTGGAAATAGAAAGTCAACAAAACTGGATCCAGCTACATTACACACTCTGCTATATTGGTGTCAAAAAGAATATAGCTTCTACCACAAATCCCCCATATTACTACAAAACCTGGATGAAAATGAAATAAGGGAAAGACTAGAAAAATAACACAAATAGCAAAGTACTATGGATAAATATCAGCAACATTAAAGGCAAAAAATTTTGTTATAGAAGAGGAATTTTTTAAAGCAACTAAAAACATGAGCGTCCAAAGCATCTGTTAAAGAAAATCCTTTATTTAGTAACATATGATCTGATTGCTGTATCTGTCTGTATCTCTATGTTTTATAATAGAATTTTCAAAGGAAAACAGGTAGCAATGTTCAAAATAATGCTGACTTTTCCTTCAGCTCCTTTGAAAACCCAAAGGAGTTGTGCAATCTGTTACCCTCATTAGCCTGCTAATTAGTTTTGTTGAAGACAGACAGGAATGCTGTACTGGTTTTCCATAAAGGTATGAGAAGATGACATATTTGTGACTACATTCATGTTACCAGAAAGGATTTTCCGACTCAGCTATCACACTGATTCGCCAGTCAAAAAGCATGTCAGCAGTTCATGTCCCAAAAGAGACATATTGTTATGGCTGAATTTTTTTAACAGCTTCATCCCAAAATTTGAACAACTGGACCAAATTCTGACATTTATTATACTGTGGCATATTTAATAAAGGTAAACTCTGTGTGCAATAAGGCATTATCAAGCAGATCATGGGCCATTCAAACATCTCTGCTTCAGAAATATATATATGTATAGTCACATGTAGGATCTTAAGGACAACTATGATGATTTTGAGGAATAATAATATTAGCAAGTGGACAAAAAAATGACATTATATTTATATCAATATTGTGCATGAGTGGAAGAAATAAAAATATAGTTTTAATCCATATTTGGACGGGGTTGGAGTTGGAAAATGCTTACTATGGAGATAGACTGTAGACAGCATTTTACTGACATATTATTCTCATATTTGTAAAAACATAGATAGGCAGACATTCTCCTGAGGCCACTACAGATGTCATTAATCATATTTGTAATTGCATTCTTAAAAATAAAATAATTCACCGTGTCAAGGATCATTTAGTGTGATGATTTTTTTATTCTTCCATCTGATTTCAATATTCGAGTTTTAATTCATGATCCTAAATAAACAATACTAACAAAACCAGCTGATTAGTAAAGTAAACAGTACTTGAACTAAGCTTAAAATGGCACTAAAAATACACATTCTTACTTTGCAAATTAATTTGCTTATGTCTGTAAAAAGTAAAGTCAATTTTAGGGCTATACTTGGAGTTGGAATTATGGAGCAATAATGGTGTCCCACACTTTTAAGGGCACAGTTTCACTACATGTAAGGAAATCGGCCTTTTTTGCGCAGTGGGGTCACAGTTGAATAAAAATAAATAATAGAGCTATTGGACAGATATTCTTAAGTGTAGAAATTTAGACTTGCTTTGAAGGTCATTTATTCTAAGTAAACATTTTATTCTAGCCTGTCAGTAAATTTCCACTCAACTTTGTTTCACAAACAAAAAAAAAAGTCTTCTTAGGCAAGATACTTATTTAAACACATCTGTATACTCAATGGTTTGATCTGAAAACAGCCTAAGTTACAATAGCTGTGAAAAAGTATCACATCAGCTGGTTGTGTTTCGTTCATAGCTAATGTTGCTTGAGTTTGGCATCAGTCTTCATTTTTTCAGGAAACCCATGGTTGAGCTATGTCTGAGTGAAACTGAAGTGGAATTTTGCTTTCTGATTATTTTTCCCTTTTCTGTGATTGTGCCTCTGTTTTATTGTGAGAACATAAAGACTAGCAGAAATCACAAAGGCAGATAGAGAACCAGTGAAAGGCCACCCATTTCAAGAAACCCAAATCAACAGAGAAATAGAAGTAATAGGATTCAGGGTTCCCTTTTGCCCTTCAATTTTCCCCATGACTTGGTACCTCATGAATCATCTCTGTAAAGCACACAGCTGATGTCAGATGAGAATGTTCAGTCACTTGTTTTTTTTTCAAATGGGACAACGAAAGAAGGGTCACACATTTCATATTTAAATTTGGAAAGTACTGCAGAACTGACCTAAATGAAGCAATAAAGTGGCACAACAAAACATCAATACAAGTATTGTCTTCACAGGAAAAAGTACCAACGGAAAAGAAGTGTCTTTGTGTTCTAATTTCTCTTGGTGGCAAGTTCCTCTCCTTTTTCCTGCACACTGTGAGATTATTGTAATTGATTTGGGTTTAGAAAAGTTTTACACACAGCTGGTGAATAGAGGAGAAAAGCAATTAACCAGAGGCCTAACTTTGGCTTAATGTTTAAGCATGTGAGCAGTTCCATAAAAATTCACTTTGAATCGTGAGTAAGTGGGATAGACAAGTCAGGCACTGAAGTTTTGGAGACAGAAGGGTTGAAAACCCTTTCCTGCAGATGTATCTGCTGCCACTATTACACAGTCCTACACAGATCTCAGATCTCACTAGCTGGATTTGCTCTTGTTGAGTCCTACTCTCCATATGCTGCAAGCATATTTTCACATAGTAGCATCATTGAACTCCATATACAAGACTGTGGACATTAACTAGAAGTGCCTACTAATGTTATTTAGTCCTCTGTCACATTCCGTGTTTTCATACAAACTTTAGTTCTATAAAAAACCAATAACCTGAGTATTAAGTACTCCATGTACTCCTTCACCAATCATGTAGCTCTTCAGAACAATTAACAAGTTGGTTGAAAATGAAAATAGAACCACTAAATTTATGTTTCTCTCCCCTGTGTTCTTTCTTTGAGTGCATTTTAAAACTTAATATTTTTTTGTTTCTGTTCCCGGGTATGAACTACATAGGGCATTGATATTTTTAGACTGAGTTACCATTACAATAAATATTTTCAAGGATTTTGAAGTCCAAAAGGAAGAGATATTTGAAATATGTTAGGCCAAGGAGACACCTTCCACATAATTCAATTTTAAATAAATAATGTCTAGAGATACATTAGAAATAAGACAAAAACTCAGCCAGCAAAGATACAGTTTTCTTTGTGAAATTTATTATCCTCCAAGACCTTCCAGTGCCTTTTCTTTCTGCCCAGAGTCCTCTGAAGTCCTGAGATCATAGATGCAAATTACTTTCCAGGTAGTGGATGAATGCCAGAAACACCTTAATCTATATGTGTTAAAAATTAGCTCAGGTGAAGACTTCTAAAGTTAGGTAAGGTCAAGCCCACCAATCAGTCCTTGAGATGAAAGAGCCAGGAGGTGAAACAATATGAAAAAAAATAAAGGTCACTTTTCATTCTCTTCCTTCTAAACTTGCAAGCGTGATTGGAACAAGAGTTTTCTCTTTCCAGAAAAGTTGTTCATTTCTCCTTCAGTAGAAATCTCTTTGGCCTGTCAGATATATTTCTGGTTTTCTGTCAAAGGCAGCAAGAAAAACAAGATTTCTGTTAATCAAGTTCACATCTTCTTCATTCTATCCTTTTCACCTTCCCAGAGTGTTCTCTTAATGTTATTTTGTCTTTAAGAGATTCACAGAATCACCAGGGCTATGGTGCTCTCTCTTTTCCATCTGTTGAACCAGTGGCATTATTCTTCCTTCCTCCTTATTCTGCTGTTTCTTCTTTCTCATCATCCTTAAGCAACTATTCTTATTTTGCCTCCTTAATATATTAATTCTTTACTTTTCACTTAACTCACAGAACAAATAAATGCAGGTGATTTTGCAGAGGAATAGAGATGATATGGAAAGGAACATGTAGATTTCTGCTTATGATTCAACAGATCAGTTAAAAAATTAAAGCCCTTCCTTAAAACACTGTGGTAAATTGGCCTGAGATTTCGATCATCTATTTCCAAAAAAGTTGGAGAACATTTTAAAAGGACAGAGAAATGCTTGAAGCTGCCAACCACTGACCTATTGTCTTGTTGGTGGCATTGTGCTGTAAAAAGATCCTGGTTTGAGGTCTGGTTTAAAATTTGAAAACTTCTGTTTTCTAACTAATTTAGGAGTCTCAAGTTTATCGTTATTTGTAAATTTACAGCTGTTCTATCCATCATCAACTTACTAATAGGCAATTGTGCAACTCTCAGGAGCCCGTCATAAGAAATAGGAGCAGTAGGTACAGCTGGAATCTCTTTCCACCTCAGGAGCTTCTTAACAACATTCTCAGATGTGTAAATGATCCATTAGTAACCAGAGGGAATTGCTACAAGCATAAAAAGCTACCATCACGGAATGAGATGAACCTTTCACATTGTGATGAGAAACTGCTGGAACAGAGAAACCCTGTACACCAATTCATTACTGCACAGGTCTGTAGAAGAAAATTTGCAAACAATTATCAAAGGCAATTATCAAAAGCCACTGAAATTTGATGAAGGCATGTTCTCTTGTATGAGAAGTTTCATGGGATCTGTCTTATCTCTGTTTTTTCTTCTAAATGTTAGAGACTTTATGACATCTCAGTTGTTGCTTTCACTGCAGAATAATCACTCAATCCAGCACATGAGCCATGGTAGCTTCCCTCTGAATTTCTTTTTCTTGCCTGGCTCAAAGTCTATTTGATCTTCCTGTTGTCCTTAATGCACTTAGTCATTTCCCTTCTTCGTGGCAGCCAGCTTCTCCCTGGTCCCCTCAATTGTTCTTCACTGCTCATTTTTCTAACTGCTCTCAGCAGCCCCACTGGCAGCTCTATTTCCCCACTATCAACCATTACACCAAGACCCCCCCCTTTTCCATGTTTCTTCTTTATTTATATGTATTTTTTTCTGCCATGCTTAGACTAACTACTCAGAATTTACATGTCTATGCTCCAGAGCTTTTAAAATTCTGATCTCTTTCATATTCTTCTGTAGAAGATCTCATCTAGAATAATTTGTCCATGAAGCCCAGTAAAATCAAAGCAAGTTATCTACGCTTTTTCCTTTATTAACCACATCCCTCCAAACGTTTTGAGATGCCCATTTCCTCTAATACATCCATAATATAGTTCCAACCTTTCTTCTTTCTTTCCAGTCATACATCACACAGCCATTGCCACCCTCTTTTTCAAAGTGCACATTCCTTCACAATTTCTTATAAGTTCTTGCACTTTTTTTCAGCCCTATTTACTGTCCCCATGCTTACTTCTTGAGTTCATAGACACACTGTTGGAAAATCAGACTTAGTAAAGAAAAGAAAAGAAGAGGAAAAACCAGGACCATTTAATAAGTCCTTTTCCTGATTAATTGTATGACCTCATTGTCATACTTTCCTCTCCCCTCGTGACTTTCTGGCTTGTGACACATTGAGTATGAATGACATAATCTTCAATTTTTTTTTTTTTTTTGGTGAGAATCCTAAAAAATCCCTGGCCACATAATAGATTAAAATGATAAAATCAACCGATAAAAGCTGGTTTTAACATTAAAAGACAAAAGTATTTTAGATACTCATGAAAGTTCGGAATTAATTGAGAGAAATGTTGGCTGAGGTTGCACTTCTGCTATAGAATTTGGATTCCTTTGCAGATCCACCTTAAACAGTTATAAATTCTTAAGGACAATTACCATAAGGGAAAAAAATATTTTAAAAAAAGTACTCTCTCTTTTTTTTTTTTTTTTTTTTTTTTTTTTTTTTTTTTTTTTTGAGAAGACACAGACATAGTCAGATCATATCACTTGATCTTGTCTGGTTGTTATTCTGGCTAGTTGCAATACCCAAGACTGCACTTTCACTTCCTAAACATTCTTCCAGGGGCAGAAATCTGTTGATGACTCAACGTCACCTCCAGAAACTACAAACATTGTTCTCTGAGGGATTTAGTTCCTGTTCTTTTTCTTTTGGTTAGACAATTGCAATGTGCTTTTAATCTCTATGTCTAACTGATCCAACAACAATGTTAACAAATATTGCTTTTCAAGCATGAAGTACAAACATCTCTGATAAAAGAAGAATTTTTTGGTATCTAGACTGTTTCAAGTGCCATTTCTTTCCAAGTCTCCACTTTTTTGGTTGTTCCTTTATTTATGGAGTACATAAATTACAGAGGCAGCTTTAACACCAAGTAAATTTAAACAATGTTAGAAATCTAGGTGTGATTGACTTGACTAAATGTTAGTGACTGCTTCCAAACTAGTTAGCAAGGCCCCTGTCACAATCAGTGCAAAGAAGCAGTCATGTCACTATGAAGTTCATTGTAAGTTGGATATCCAAAACAGATCAAAGAAACTCTTTTCCCTCTGTTTATAAAAGAGGTGTGGAGACATTATTTCTGATGAGATATACACACACAACATTTTTTGAAAAAAATCTTATCTTTAGAATTTAACCCTTTATTGGTATGGTGGGCCTGTTGGCAAGCAACAATTTCATAGATATAGACAACTGTCGCTTCCTCTGAGACCTAATTTTCTGGATAATAGCCTTTCAAGAAAACCAGATAACCTACCAAATGAAAGAAGAGCAGTCATGGTTTAACTTCATTTTGCCCCAAATTCACTTCATGACATAAAATATAACGAAAAGCCACTGTCACGCAGCCATAATAGTACTGTTTCCTGAATCAGAGGACAGATGGAGAGCTAGATGTACCTGTTTTCCTTTTCTTTGGCATAACCCACCTTCCTGCTTTGCAATCCAGTATCACCACTGACTCAAATCTCAGAAATATATACTATCCAGGCAGGAGGACTTATTTTAATCTCTCATCTGTAAGTAATTCTCTAAGATTAATTCACAATAGCCATGTAAGCATGAATTATAAGTGATTCTGTCATTCAGTGATGAGTTGCATTCTATATGCTTAGCCAAAACCCAAGTAACCTCTGAAATTGAATAAAATAATTGATTATAGAAGAATACAGAAACATTCTTGTGGTAGGTCTTGCTGGAATGATGTCCAGGTTGCCTAGAAAGGCAGTATTGGCTGAAGAATAAGGAAAACTTTCTTCATCAGTTATGGAAAATCTACCTATTGTCGACTCCAAAAGCTGAAAACTACCAAACAAAATTTCTAGAGGTGATTTGCCACTGCACATGCTTAAATCCCTTATCTTTAAATCCCTTAAATATTTATATGTACTGCTTCTCTTTCCATCTGTACATTCACCTTGACATCACATATAGTGGTGATTTAATGTAGATACAGTTTGAGTTGAAAATGCAGTAAATCATGTTACTGTTCTGAAACATGTTCAAAAAAGCTTGTCTATTCCACAGACTTAGGGGATTTTTAAAAGAATTTGAAAGGACCTTCTTCTTTGCCATGGTTTATTTCATTCATTTTACCAGAATAGTGGGGTTAATGATGTCTTCTTGAAATGGGGAACAGATGGAGATAGGCTGGCCATGCCATGCCAGGAAAAAAAAAGAAAAAAAAAAAGAAAAAAAAAAAAAAAAAAAAAAAGGAAAAAAAAAAAAAGAGAGAGAAATAAACTATCTGGTTCAGTTGCAAAAGTAAACAGCCTAATTTGCTTCTTCTAGCTGCACAAGGATCATCCAGCTTCGCAAATGATTCTTTCACTTAATTGAGTGTAAGAAAACTAATCAAGTCTATCAATGCAGTGGATGAGAGAAGAGGATTTTGAGTGAAAATCCATGGAAGATATCATATAACAAAAAATTGAAGGAATTCTGTCTATGATGGTAAGTACCTTGCTTTTCAGAGTTCAGACACATACTTCTGAATACTCTTGTTTTCAAAGTCTGCATATCAGCTTACTTAAGTCTCAATTTTTAAAGCTTGCGCTTCTGAAAACTCAATGAAGTCCTAAATAGGAATCCCAGAATCTAGTTCTAGCCATCTGGTTTTGAAAATGTTGGTTCAAAATGTCATGTTTGTGATTGATATCTAGCTCACAGGGAGATTTGTTTGACAATACAACACACATTCTCTGAAGGTCCGGTCCAATTTTTAAACAACAAAACATGTTTTCAAAATTAGCTCAGTAATTGGGCACATAATATCCATTAAAATAATATAAGTGGGATCTCCAAATGATGTGGCATAGAATTTCAGGACACTTATTTTCTTGGTCTCTTTTGTTGCAGGCAAAAATATCATACAGTTCTATCTATCAACATAATAAAAATAGGCACATTTCATGTCACCACAATCTCATTAAAGTTATCATAAAATCTCACTGTATTAGCAGTTGAAAACTTTTTTTTCATGCCTAACCTGGCCATTTCATATTCACCTATTCTTTGTTCTGTCCACTTCTCTTTATATCATGTTTCTGCTTTAATGATATGCTTAAATAGGAACATCTTTTTGGACATAATAAGAGAAATTTTACGCAAATTAGAAAAAAATTTTGCATCCAAACCACTGTTTTAGGGGCCTCAGTCCTTTGTTGGAAATTCAGTGACTGTGGCAGCTAAAAGCTTAGGTTGTTTTCCAGAAAAAACAAAATGAGAACATGAGTGAAGATGTTCAAAAAATTATTTTCATTGTTTTAATTAAAACCCATTTTTTTCTTCCATCTAAAACACAGTATCCTTGTGGAATAAAAAGCAAAGCCCTTCTTCAGGCATCACCTACATTCCTAATAATTCTGCAGATTAAGCAAGATCTGTGTCATTGTTTGGGGCCATTGCAACATCTAGTTTTGTATTCCTAAAGGGAACAAGCAAACTTGATTCTTGAAAACACTCATTTCAATTGAGTCATAATCACTCAAGTCACACTTACAACCCTCCACAGTGAAATGCTTTTTACTCTGTGTGGGTATTCAAGAGGGAGAGGGAGAACTGGAGAAATTCAGTATTATATGGCACATTTTGTATTAAATTTGGAAAATGCTTGAACTACTTTTAACACTTAGCATTATGACTCCCCTAAGATGATTTTTTTTAATAATTCTGATTACCTTACCTTAAGAATACATTTGAAACCAGAGAACCTAATAAAAGATCTGTCTGGTAAGTACTAAACACCATCCTAATTTCAGTCTTTAAAAAGGCTAGAAAATTCAGAAAGAGTTATATTTCTGGAACTTTTGTGAAAATGTGGAGTGCATTTGAAAAGAGGAGAGAATCCTTGTGAAAGAAAGGCAGACAGAATTTAGCTGTTCCCCAACCCTTTTGGAAGTAGCTGTACGTCTGGGTATGCAGACCCTCATCCAGCTGGGAAGGCCAGATGTGCATGTCTGTGGGTCAGAACTTACCCCTCTGTGGATGTAAGCCTAGAACAGCCTGTGCTGGGGGCGGACTACACCCCCTACATGTGCCTCCTGGCTGACTGGGGCCATCATATTTCATGTAAAGGTGTCATTCCTGCCCTAGGGAAGAACTTATATCCTTCTACTGCTAATGAAGCAACAAAAGAATCCTGCTATGAGATCTGAAATATACTAATTCCCCCTATTAATGATCAAGAGTAAGTCACTAGATAGACTAGATGATCTAATGGTATTTTCCATTCTTAAATAATAAGATTAACATAAAGCAACTGTATGGGCCTGGGTTAGCCAGTGGTGTTATCATTTACCAAAGACAAAATAAAAGTCTCAAGGATTCAGGAGAGACCTAACTTTTCAATTACTCAGTGTCAGAGATGGAATTCAGGTTATGAATATATTCAAGAGCCCAAAACACCTCAAGAATTTTCCACATATAGGTATTTTAATGTTACACTTGATTTTTCCACTTTCAATGGTTTTGCTCATTATTTTATAGTTAGGTGAAAAACCCCTTATTTGTAGACATTGAAATATCACTGATGGTCACAGAAAACTTGGTTCCTTATTACCTTCTTATAGGCTGACCTCCTGTAAATAGCTAAGAAAAAATAACCCTATTTCCTAATGAGTCCTTTTCAAATAAGAAATCCTGGAGGGATATCTCACAAATATGAAATCCAGTGAAATAATCTCCATTTTAATGATATCAGTAGCTGCAATAAGTTATTCTCTCAATATGTGTTTCATACTATGATAAAGACTGAAAACTGCACATTTAAGTCATTGCCAGAAATCTTTCCAGAAAATATTATTTGCTTAGAGAAATCCTATAGCTACTGCTGCCAGTTTACCTTTGAAAAACAAAGGAAAATTTGAAAGCATGCTGGTACTTGTTCACTCTCCAGTACGCAAGTGATCCCAACTTTCAAGGTTTCATCTTCTACAGAAAGAGGCAATTTCCCAGAAGTGCCTATCATCTCTGCGTCTGTCCAAAAAATATGATCCTCATGATATAAAAATAACTATGCTTGCCAAGTTTAAATTTGCTGCACATAATAAGGGCATTTTTTTTAAATTTACCCTTTCACACCATTGTGTAGCATAAAAAAAAAAAAAAAAAAAGCAAGCATATTTCACTATATTGAGCTGAGTTATCATTGAGATAAAAACGCTAAGGAAATCCACCGGAAACGTTCTTCTGTGTGGTTACATCACTGACGTCAATTCAGAAGTTCTGTGTATTTCAAGAACAGATGTCAGTTTTGAAATGTCTTGTGTTATAAATAAATTGGCTTTTGACCTGATTAATATGATAGCTGTACTTTGGCTGTAAATACAATTACTTATGGCTAAACACTGCAAGGTTCCAGCTCTGAGATGTGTTGACTTACAGAAATGCATAACAAAAAAAAAAAAAAAAAAAAAAAAAAAAAAAAAAACCAAAAAAAAAAAAAAAAAACCAAAACAAACACACCACCCAAAAAAAAAAAAAAAAAACCCAAACAACAACAACAAAAAAGCATAGCTCAAAATGATTTTTTAAATTTTTTTTTTAAATCAATGTGGTGAGAAGCATGACTGGATATGGTGAGATACAATTAATGAAATCTTAGGGATTTCTCATTTTACATTACATATTTTAATTCTCAGAAATCTGATCAGTGTGCAAACAAAACCAAAAACTCAGCAAGACTCCAAAAATTCAAACCTGAAATGAAGTGATCCAGTCTAGAAAAGTCACTCTCTAACCAAGCACTTTGTCTTGGAGAGGTGAAGTAATGCTGCTTTCCTGTCACTTTCAGGTGAGTTGTCCTTTTCCAAAGATTTTAATGGAGTATTTAGTTGGCATAGAAAGCTGTAGTTGCCACAGCAGAAGGATCTGTGATCAGTCAAGGGCTCTGGATCAGATTCACAAAGACTTACTGAAATATGTCGGTCCCATCTTGTAGACTTGCAAGGCAAAATATGGATCAAAGTGAGGGACAAATTCCAAAACTAATGTAAAGACATTCAACGCTCATCAATGCCAAACTCTGAATGGATCAAAATTGGCCTAACTCCATGTCTGCCATCTCAAAATCAAGTGATTCTGAAAATTTATTGCCATAATTTTGTGTTAAAGTCTCAGTGATGCTGACACCTCTCTACCAGCTGTCAATCTTTTCAAATGGAGTTGCTCAGTGCTTTCTTCTATTTTGAGCCTTGGACCCTTATTGGGGTAGATTATCTGTTCTTAGATTTGATGCTGCAGATGAGAAAACTGCCTCCTGAGTTCATTTGCCTTACAGTCATTATACCAGTTCTGAAAATTTGTATGGATGGGAACAAAACAGTGAGTGAGTTTGCACTCTCCTGCTGAGATATTGCTTTTCCACAGTAGACTTGGCTCTTGCAAAAATTTTATCCTGGAAGATGATGAATCTGTTGGTTTTGGAAGTCCTTTGATGTCATCCTTTTTTCTTTCTTCAGTGACTTCACAAGGGACTATCAGAGAAATGAACCAAATGTTTGTTGAAAAAAGACATTGTTCTTAAAGCAATTACGTATCTAGATTAAATGCTCTAAATACAATTAGTAGATCTACTACAAATATTTCACTAAAAATGTTTTTCTTTGAAAATAGCTGCTTCAAGAAGATATGTCCGTGGACCTATGCTTTATGATTCTTTTTTAATTTTTCTTTTTGTTGGTCGGTATTTTGTTTCCTATTGAAAGAAAACAAAGCAGAAAGACAGAAAAACTGAAACCAGATAAATCAGTAGGAAAGGAATTGGAAAATCATTGTACATCTGGCTAAAATGTGTTAGCACAGACTTTCAGAGATTTTCTCTCTTTCTTGTCCCAGAGACAATTCTCTTTGTGTCAGCTCCACTTTTGGAAGAAAAGTGAAGTAGTAGATATTCCTAAAGTCAAGTAGATATTGATGGGGCTGATAGTTTGAGGATTGCAACAGGCTATAGAATATTATAATCTGCTAAGTGCATCAGCTCGTTGATACTGGATATCTCGGTTCAAACCCTAAATCCAAACCCACCATCCACTGAAGATTATTTACTCTGATTTATTCTGCAGGACCTGAAACTCTTGAGGTGGCTGAGAACTCAGCTTAATTCCAAAGTATCGTGAACTCCTTGCACTACCTCCTTATTATGTGCACTGCCTGAACCACTGTGTAACACTAACACTTGATGGAGGCACAGAGACTACACGTGCACCATCCCATGCGTAGGCAGAAGGCAGTTTAAAATATGTTGCAAATTCAGGCTTTATACATAAGAGAAGCTACTTTAGGATAAAAATAATTGTGAAAGGTACTATGGAAGTGGAATGCATGGGTTGTTTGCCTGATTTTTTTCCTTGGACCATGACAGGGTGTGAACTTCCCTTACCCACGTATCCACAAGGTCTCCATCTCATAGAAAAGAGGGATCTATAAATGATGCAGTATATATCAGCAGCTCCATTAATGGAACTCTTAATACCTGTATGCAGAGAAAACAATAAAGGGAAAGTTGAGTGGTGTTGTGTTTTGTTTTGTTTTGTTCGGAAGTTTTTGGTTGCTTTTGGAAGCTACAGTTGGTCTTCAAGTAAGGTGCTAGGAAGTCGTAAAGGAAAAAAAAAAGAATTAGAGAGCTACAAGCTTGGAGTGCCATTTGGACCTTACTTCAGTAGAAATGTTATTTATATGGAGAAGAAATTAAGAATGACAATACATAATATATATTAACCCTTGGAAAATCCCTTTGCAGGGTATGTGGAACTGACATTGATTAAAGGAGAAATTCCACATGTGTTTTTGTCCTGTTCTAAATTATTCAGGTCCTGGCAAGACAGCATTTCATACACATCCAAAAATAAATAAATCTTTGAAAAAACAACCGATTTTGAATGCTGGATTTTGAAAGAGGAAAAGAGAAATTGTATGTCCGTCCACAAAAATTAGGAAAATTAATTTATTGTTGTTTGGGAGAAGATTTGTTCCTTTCTGGAAAACAGAAGGATTTGCCTTGTTATCTTAATAAATTCCAAACCTTTAGAAATGTCAGAATCACAGAGGGCTGCACTCTTCTGTTTAAATCAGTTTTAGCTTTCCTGCCTGGACTACCTTTACAGAATTCAATAATTCATATTTTTAAGAATCTAGTCATTTCCACTGAGGAAGGATAAAGATTCTTAGGAGTCAGAAACTAGGTAGACCTAAAGCTATTTTCCATAAAGCTGGACTAAAAGTTACACTTTTTTGATTACAGAACTGCAGAAGTCCTGACCTACACTTTCCAAAGAGAGTTCTCTCACTGTCTTCTGGTCAACTTATAGCTTTGCTTTTTTCTCAGTATTTTAACATTAAATCATTCTCAGAATTTCACCTCTTCAAGGTGTTTTAAAGAATATTAATTAATAAGTAGCATGGCATTTAAAATTACTGCAATCAGTGGAACACTTCATAGCTCCAAATAGGATTGTGATTCTTCTTAATAGAAGATGATCACCTGTCCTGGCCAGCACCCAGTCTAGCAGGGCATCAGACAGAGGGTAGCACTACTGTTGTGTGAGCAGTGAAAGGTTTATACCAGCATGGAATTATGAGATGTTTTGCCAAAGATCCTACAGGATAGCAGTGGCTGAACCAGGCATACTGCACAGGATAAATCTGAGCAGCCTGTGCTACTGTGAAAGTATACAGCTGTCTCTCAGAATAAAGAAGCAAGCATTTTTGGGGTGAATGTCCTCTCATCCTAAAAGGAGACATAACTGTCTAAACTCATTGCTTTGAACGAGGCAGAAAGCCAAGTATTTAGCTCAACAGCAAACATCTAGAATACAGACACAAGTTTAGGGAAAATGGATCTCCCCTCCTGCTTTTATAATACAAAACTACTTTTTGTTGGCTCTTTAAAATTCTCATTTTAAAGATGAGAAATGAGAGAGGGAAAGAAAAGGAAAGAAAAAAAAAGGCAAGAAAGGAAAAAGTATGGATGCTATTGTAACTTCTTTGTAGACAAGAAGTTATTTGAATGAGATCCAGGACCCTGAAGGGGCAGTAGAAAGGCACAATTAGATTTCTCAGAAATTATTTAAATCAGCTATACAGCATTGGGACCTTTTGCATGGCGTGTCTTTTCTAGAAAGAGCCCCCTATCCTCTCAGTGCCTCAGTCCTCTACACAAGGCCTTGACTTTCTCAGGTGCCATCTCCTAGCACTTTCCTTGGGCAGTGAGTCATATATTTATAATGTCATAAGTGTTCAACCATGGTCCAAATATTTTTGAGATTTCAGAGATCTCTGCAGTGGTAAAATGTGGGCTTTTAAATAACAAATCCCTTCAAGGAAAGAAAAGTTCTCAGTTCCTACAAAATATCTGTCACCTCCATCACTCTTAACCCTCCCTGGCTTCACAGTTCCCTGCTAAAGCCACAATCTCACTCTGCCTCATAAAGCTGCTATTTATCTTGCTATTTGCCATCTCTTTCTTTCTATCTTTCAAAAGCTTTAGGTAAAGCTGGTCTCTTTGGACTGCAGTCTGTTGAGGATAGGGCATCCAATTAAAGCATTACATGACACAAGTTGCGACATTCCAGAATGCCCCATTTTGATTTCGTAGAGCAGAAGTGTTATTTCCTGGAACATCTTCATTTTCTTCTTTTCAAGCATGAAGGAATAGATTGTGATAGCAGCCGATAGCATGAAAAAAGGAGGTAAATTCCCAAGTACTTCATACAAAATGTGCCACTTGCTGTGTAGAATTTATCTCACACAGGTGTTGTCAGGCTGCTGGGGGGAAGGCTCTGCAAAACATCTCCCAGGACTTCTTCTCTGACAACCTGACACTGTGTAGTGCTTTACTCTACTCAGATCAGCTTTGGACTGTGTATATGGCTATGGAATATGGGCCTTTGAGTAAAAAAAGAGCTGTAAGCAACTTCCAGATATGTGAGCACAGTGGCTTCATTGGGAGTCCTAATGACAAAATAGTCAAGATTCTCAAAGTTTTCCTTTATTTAGTTTTTAATTAAGTAATTAATTTGAAGAATGAACATGAAAAAGGGTTTATTCCCATGGGTGTTAAATTTTGGAAGACTCTAGAACAAATGCTTTTCTAAAAAAAAGAAAAAAATCACTAAGGAATTCAATAGAAACCTGCATGGTTCCTGGCAGAGAAATAAGCTTCAGAGCTAACCTTTACTCACAACTCAAAACATACCAAATACTCAGCCTTTCTAACTTCGAGAAAACTTTGGCTAAGTTTCTATTATGTACCTCAATTTTGCAAAAGATGTAGAATACCTGATTTTTTTTTAACTAAAGATGTTTCTCCAAGACAAGAGAAGCCAAAATTCTGTCCATATGTCATGACTGAACATCACCCAATTTTTGTTTCTCATCTTCATGCTATTTACAGCATAAATGGTTAACATTAGAAGCAGCTGCAAACTAAAGTGTGTTTATCTAAGCACCGGTTTATTGAATTTGCATCTTAAAAGCCCACAGTCAATTTGAATTCAAAATATGCAGTAAAGCAATCAAATTATCCTTTTAGCTTTCTTCTCCTCAGTCAAAAAACTGCACACATAGAAAACCAATGGCCTAGTGTTAAGAACTGATTTTGCTTTTTTTTTCCCCCAGAGCTTATGGGAAGTTTCAATGCCTTTGCAGCCTGATAATCTGAAATGAGAAAGCCAAAGGACTGCTGAGCTGTTATTTCAAAATCAAAATCATGAGTAAGAGTCATGAGTGCTGGTGCAGCCAAGCATAGACTTCAACAAAGTCCTAAAGATTTACACTGAGAGGGGCTGTCTTCCTGTTTAACTGGATCATTGTCAGATAAACTGTCAAGATTTTTTTTTTTTCTTTCCCTATCCATCTTTCCTTTTATACCCTCTGGCACAAACACCAAGTTCTCAGAGTCACCAGGGCACTGTTTTGGATGAGGGATATTTCCACTTTTAATGTCAGACTCCTTTTCTCTTGATACCAGTACCACGCTGAAATTGCTGGAGGTTTAGTGTGGATTTCACGTATTAATGGCTTTTTGGCTTTTATATTGAGACTGAAGTACTTGGGGCAAATGAGATGCCAGGCACAATTTTGTGACTTGCATTTTCTTCCAGGAGTGTTGCCTCCAGAAGCTAAATTGCTGAGATGCTGCTTTCCAAATCCTGCCTTGTGGCAACCCAAGTCAGTAATTTGCAACAACAAAACCTTGCATGTGAGCCTGCACTCACTCTGGGATATTCCTGGTCTGCTCATGTGGAGTCTCAGCCTGTACCAGGCTCAGAGCGGCTCACATGTCTCATAAACTTGCACTGCAGTTTGCTTGAAGCCAGCAACTCATCAGTGTGGGTGTCACACTGCAAGTATTTATTCCTGCCATACACATCTGAAGTGACTTAGCTGAGCTGCCTGCTTAACCTTTTCTGTTCACAATACCTGGGGGAGGTGAATGGGCTTAGTATATGCCATAACAGTTTAATATCACCTCTCAGAACTTGTTGTCTTTTTAGGCAGACTAACTTCAGCCACAGGCCCAAACAGAGCTGTTGGGGAGAGTCCTGCAAGTGTAGTTCACAATTGCTGTACATATTCCCAGCATCAAAATAAAGTAGCCCTGAGCTACTTTCATCCCACCGGCAGATGAAAGTAGGCGAGCCCTGCGGGCAGGGAGTGCATTGTCTCAGCATTGAGTGTGAAATGGAGAGAAACTACACTCCTATGTAAAAGACAAGAAAATACAAAAAACCCAGTAATTAGCTGTGTAGAAATGCCAACAAATTCTCAGAGAGATACATTATCCCAGATGAGTTGTGAATATGAACTGAGAGTGTGACCCATAAATTTTAAGGCCAGAGAGCATATTATAAACTTTTGGGTCAGTCACCTGCATTACCTAGGTTGCACTTGTGCAACATGGTCATGCATATTCACATGGTTGGGTTTGGGCCCATTTTTTATAAGGCTTCTATTGTTTCTTCCCTTAGGCTGATTGTAATTAGAAATGAGATCAAGGCTCTGAAGTACAGAGTTGAAGTACATCTAATGTACCCCACATCCACAGGGGTGTGCAGTTAGCATTTACATCTGGATCCATCCACCAGCCTCATTTTTAAACTAATGCTAACTTCACAGAGTAACTAGAGAATTGTCCCACATTAGGAATTTGGCTGGTGTTACATGCCTGGTGAAACAGCTTTATCCCTGCAGTCCCACTGTGGAGCTGTATTTCAGCCAAGGCTGTAGCCAGTGGTGAGCCATAGATAATGACTTGGGGAAATTTGCCTCTAATCTAAGAATTTTTAATTATTTGTTTTGGTGTTCAAGCTATTGCCTGAATTAGTCTTGCCATTTAATTCCTACTTCCCATTCACTACAATTAAAAGAGCAAAATATTTGTGGTCTTGAAGCCCAGACAAACTGCTTCTGACCTACAGAAAACCTGCAGTGCCTTGGGTTATATAAAGAGGATGCTGAAGGGACTGGGACCTCTTCTGCTGCTTGACACAGATGGTATTTTGGTTACGGACAAGATGTGACCATGTTGGGGATTTTTCCTCCTTCCTGATCTGCATGAAGCAGTATTCTTCTGATACATCCCATAGCAACCACTCCAGCCCAAATTGCAACGATAGAAGTTGGTTTTATGAAACTGCAGAATTTACTGACATTATGGACAAAGCAGCATCCAATAAACATTGACTTTTTGTTGGTAGTGACTCTTGATAGCTTAGCCATTCACAAATCTCACACCTATCATTTCTAAGTGCTACACAGGTACTTTTTCACTGCTAGAAGCAGTTGTCTACACTGTTGTAGTTGGGAAAACATAGCAGCAATGTCATAAACCTGTCAGTATATATGTAAACCAGAAAGGAGATAAAGATCTCATCCTAAAGAGAAGAGAAAAATAAAATTTCAAATCTGCACAGTTTAGATTAAACAAAATTATTTTGAAAACATATTCGAAAGCAGTAAGCTGGTCCGATGATAATAAATATATTTTTGTTTAGATTAAACAAAATTATTTTGAAAACATATTCGAAAGCAGTAAGCTGGTCCGATGATAATAAATATATTTTTATTACATACATGCATACATGTGACTTTTTTTCTTTCTCTTTATGTAGTAGTTTCAAGGCAAAACAAATGAGAGGCTCCAAGTCAGAGATACAATTTAATAGGAAAAAAAGAAAAAAAAGGAAAGAAAGTAAAATAAAATCAATGCAATAATACAAAAGACCACTGACAGTGTCAGAATACAACCTGAGCGTAGTGATGGAAGCAGTCCAGATGAGGTGGTCTTCCTGAAGCAGTGATCCTGTAGAAAAGTCTGGTAGCTCGGGTCCTCTGGGAATCCAGTGGGTAAGCGCCCCTCTGGTGTTCAGAGTCTCAGCTTATATCCAGGCTGGAATGCTTGGTTTCTCCCTCTGGGCGGAGCATCCCACAATGGGATGGTGAGTCATGTGATAAGGCCTGATGGGCCCATTAACAGGAGGTAGTCCAGGAGGGGGTTATCTGTGAGCTGTGTAGCAAAGGTGCTGATGGCCCATTAACAGAAGATAAGCCAGAGTGGAGGAGGCAGGGAGCACTGCCTCACCTGGTTTCAACAGTTCTTGAAGATGGTGATAGAATATACTTCAACCCAGGACATTTTCCACCCCTTATTCTATTACCATCTACATCATCCCAAATCAATACCTTCCTTAAACTACACACACACACATATATATATATATAATGAAATCCTACACACAGTTCTCACTTAAAATAAGGTCTCCTTGTGGTACACAGTGGGTGTCCCCATCCTTTTGCATCACCCACCAAGTGTAACCAGGTCCTTGTGCAAAGACAACCCCACGGATGGGTTTGCCCTTGCCCGAGGTGGGATTAATCCAAACAGTCTTTCCTAACATACCTCTCATGTGTACCACAGGGACCCTATCTCCATCCACTGTATGCAAGGATTCAGACTGGGCAGGACCAGCTCGATTGATGGACCCTCGGGTATTGACCATCCAGGTGGCCTTCGCTAAGTTCTGTTCCCAATTTTTGAAGGTCCCTCCACCAAGTGCCTTAAGGGTAGTTTTAAGCAGTCCATTGCAGCGTTCCACCTTCCCGGCAGCTGGTGCATGGTATGGGATATGGTATATCCATTCGATTCCGTGTTCTCTGGCCCAAGTGCTTATGAGGCCATTCTTGAAATGAGTCCCGTTGTCTGACTCAATTCTCTCAGGGGTGCCATGTCTCCACAGGACCTGCTTTTCCAGGCCCAAGATGGTGTTCCGGGCAGTAGCATGAGGCACAGGGTAGGTCTCCAGCCATCCAGTGGTTGCTTCCACCATGGTGAGCACGTAGCGCTTGCCTTGGCGGGTTTGGGGAAGGGTGATGTAGTCAATTTGCCAGGCTTCCCCATACCTATACTTTGACCATCGTCCGCCATACCACAGAGGCTTCACTCGCTTGGCCTGTTTGATCGCAGCACAGGTCTCACAGTCATGGATAGCCTGGGAGATGCTGTCCATAGTAATGTCCACCCCTCGGTCACAAGCCCATCGATATGTTGCATCTCTCCCTTGATGACCAGAGGCATCATGAGCCCAACGAGCTGGGAACAATTCTCCTTTGTGCTGCCAGTCTAGATCAACCTGAGATACTTTCACCTTGGCAGCTCGATCCACCTGCTCGTTGTTATGATGTTCTTCATTAGCCCGACTCTTGGGTACATGCGCATCCACGTGTCGAACCTTCACGGTCAGCCTTTCTACTCGGGTGGCGATGTCCTGCCAAATCTCAGCAGCCCAGATGGGTTTCCCTCTGCGCTGCCAGTTGGCCTTTCTCCAGCGGTCCAGCCATCCCCACAGAGCATTAGCTACCATCCATGAGTCAGTGTAGAGATAGAGCCTTGGCCACTTCTCTCGTTCAGCAATATCCAAAGCCAGCTGGACAGCTTTAAGCTCTGCGACCTGACTCGATCCACCTTCTCCCTCGGTAGCCTGTGCAACTCGTCGTGTGGGGCTCCATACAGCAGCTTTCCATTTCCGGTTAGCACCTACAATTCGGCAGGAACCGTCGGTGAAAAGGGCATATCGTCTCTCACTCTCTGGTAGCTCGTTATATGGTGGGGCTTCCTCGGCCCGTGTCACTTGCTCCTCCTCTTCTTCAGAGGATAATCCAAAGGTCTCACCTTCAGGCCAGTTTGTTATAATTTCCAGAATCCCAGGGCGATTCAGGTTTCCAATACGGGCGCGCTGCGTGATCAGGGCGATCCATTTGCTCCACGTGGTGTCGGTGGCGTGATGTGTGGTAGGAACCTTTCCCTTGAACATCCACCCCAGCACCGGTAGTCGAGGTGCCAGAAGCAGCTGTGCTTCAGTACCAATCACCTCTGAGGCAGCTTGGACTCCTTCATAGGCGGCTAAGATTTCCTTCTCTGTGGGAGTGTAGTTGGCTTCGGATCCTCTGTAGCTTCGGCTCCAGAATCCCAGTGGTCGTCCCCGAGTCTCACCCGGCACCTTCTGCCAAAGGCTCCATGACAGACCATGGCTCCCGGCTGCAGAGTAAAGCACATTCTTCACCTCTGATCCCGTCCTGACTGGGCCAAGGGCTACCGCATGAGCGATTTCCTGCTTGATCTGGGCGAAAGCTTGCTGCTGTTCTGGGCCCCAGTGGAAATCGTTCTTCTTGCGGGTGACCAGGTAGAGAGGGCTCACAATTTGGCTATACTCGGGAATGTGCATCCTCCAGAAACCTATGGCACCTAGGAAAGCTTGTGTTTCCTTCTTGTTGGTCGGTGGAGACATTGCAGTGATCTTATTGATGACTTCAGTGGGAATCTGACGCCGTCCATCTTGCCACTTCACTCCCAGGAACTGGATCTCTCGAGCAGGTCCCTTGACTTTGCTCCTCTTGATGGCGAAGCTGGCCTTCAGGAGAATCTGAATGATCTTCTCTCCCTTCTCAAAGACTTCTGTTGCGGTGTTTCCCCACACGATAATGTCGTCAATGTATTGCAGGTGTTCTGGAGCCTCACCCTTTTCCAGTGCAGCCTGGATCAGTCCATGGCAAATGGTGGGACTGTGCTTCCACCCCTGGGGCAGTCGGTTCCAGGTGTACTGCATGCCCCTCCAGGTGAAGGCAAACTGAGGCCTGCATTCTGCTGCCAGAGGAATGGAGAAAAAGGCATTTGCAATATCAGTGGTCGCATACCATTTTGCTGCCTTGGATTCCAGCTCATACTGAAGCTCCAACATGTCTGGTACGGCAGCGCTCAGTGGTGGTGTGACTTCATTCAGGCCACGGTAATCCACTGTCAGTCTCCATTCTCCACTGGACTTACGCACGGGCCATATAGGGCTATTAAAGGGTGAACGAGCCTTGCTTACCACCCCTTGGCTCTCCAGCTCACGAATCATCTTATGGATGGGGACCACAGAGTCTCTGTCGGTGCGATATTGCCGACGGTGCACTGTTTCTCGGGCGATCGGCACCTGTTGTTCTTCAACTTTCAGTAGTCCCACAGCAGAGGGGTCGTCTGAGAGTCCAGGCAAGGTACTCAGTTGTCTGATGCCTTCTGTCTCTAGAGCAGCTATGCCAAAAACCCAGCGGTATCCTCTTGGGTCTTTGAAATACCCATTTCTGAGATAGTCTATGCCCAAAATGCATGGGGCCTCTGGACCAGTCACAATGGGGTATTTCTGCCATTCTTTCCCAGTTAGACTTACTTCAGCTTCCAGTACAGTCAGCTCCTGGGATCCTCCTGTCACCCCAGAAATGGAAATGGGTTCTGCCCCCACGTACCTTGATGGCATCAGAGTACACTGAGCACCGGTATCAACCAGAGCCGTATATCTTTGTGGGTCAGATGTTCCAGGCCATCGGATCCACACAGTCCAGTAGATCCGATTGTCCCTTTCCTCTACCTGGCTAGAGGCAGGGCCCCCCTATTCCTGGTCATGGCATACATTGCTCTCTTCTTGTAAATATGTTTCTGAGGTTCCTTCAAGAGGATCAGTCATATCATCATTCCTGTACCGTCTGGAGTTCTGTGCACGAGAGACCGGAGCAACATTGATTCTAGATGGGCTCTTTGTGGTAGGTGTTTCTCTTTTCAGTTCACGTACCCGGGCTGCTAAGGAGGAGGTGGGTTTTCCATCCCACTTCCTCATGTCTTCTCCATGCTCCCGAAGAAAAGACCAGAGGTTACCTCGGGGTGTGTATCCTCTCTCCCTGGCTGGGGAGCGCCTGCTCCTAATGGCAGAGACTCTCATTGGCTCTGGCTGGATATGGTAAATTTCTTCCTTAAGTTCTTTTTTCAGTTTCTGATGGCCTTCTTCAATCAAGTTCCGGACTTGCTCAGCCAGTCTTGTTTCCACAGATGAGACATGGGTACGAACTGGGGCAGTGACAGTGTCCTCGTAAATTCTTAGTTTATTAGCCAAGACACCTACCCTGTCCTCACCTTCCCTCCATTGCAGTGTTGCCAGGTAACGTGAGTACATCTCGGGTCCAAGCCGTGCAAATCTCAACCACATCCGTGATGTGCACTGGACACCATCTGGGTTTTTAGGAAATCTCTCATCTTCTGAAAAAATGATTTCCAACACAGCCAATTCCCTCAGGCATCGGATACCTTGTTCTATTGTGTTCCATTTTCCTTGGTGCACTTGGAGGTCTTCTTTACAAAGGTATCTATCCTTCACACTTGTTAGCAGTCGCTGCCAGAGGCTGAGAGGTTCTTGGCTTTTCCCAATCCCCTGGTCAATGACCACATCCCGGGACAACGATCCCAGTTGCCTGGCCTCACTTCCATCCAGAATGGTGTCATTGGCTGCAGCGTCCCAGATGCGGAGCAGCCAGGTCAGGATGGACTCGTTGGTCTGGCGGGTGAATTCCCTTCGCAGGTCACGCAGCTCACCCAGAGATAGAGAGCGAGTGATGATTTCTGGCTCTGTCTCTTCTGCTGATTGTGAAGGTCCTGCTGCACCCTCATCAGTCACTATGCGGACTGATTTGGTCCTTGATTTCTTCTTCTGAACGGGGGCAACTGCTACTGGTTTAGGCTGTTCCGGTTCGGTGATGGTTTGTGTGGAGATGCTGATGGCACCCTTAGTCCCTTTCTCCTCTGTGACAGTCTGCGTAGATGTGGACACTGTTGCCTCACTTTTGGCTTCTTTCTCCTCTGTGACGGTCTGTGTAGACACTGATATCGTTGCTCTGCTTCTTTTTCCCTCTTCCTCTTCCTTCAGAACACGCTGTATCACACCATGTAGTGTTTTGATTCTAAGCATGGTGCGGGCCGTGCAGAGAAGACAAAGCAGGACTAACAACAACATCATGCTGTCCTTGGCATCCAGAGGGTATTCCATATTTTCAAAAACTGCTGTGTCATGCCTGAAAAGCTGGAAAAAATCATTCTTCACCCCTCCCCACAGGGGCTGGGTGAGATTGTTGAGGCCCCAGATGTAGCATCCTAGACCAGAACAAGAAAACAAAACTGGGTGTATATTCTGAATGATGTTCATTGCCTCGGAGTTTATCAAGCAATGGACATAATAGACTACTAAAGCAATTTTAGTACCATACCCTAGTCTACGCAGGAGCATTAAGACTGGCAGATAGTACCCCAGTTGTGGAAAAATATAGAGAGATAGATATAAGACACATGTAAGCATGTTGAGCATCATAGCGAACAGGTGTCTTCTTCAATACAAAATTGTAATTCTGACTTTTCTCAGTGCCTTGTGCCCCACGTTGGGCGCCAAAAATGTAGTAGTTTCAAGGCAAAACAAATGAGAGGCTCCAAGTCAGAGATACAATTTAATAGGAAAAAAAGAAAAAAAAGGAAAGAAAGTAAAATAAAATCAATGCAATAATACAAAAGACCACTGACAGAGTCAGAATACAACCTGAGCGTAGTGATGGAAGCAGTCCAGATGAGGTGGTCTTCCTGAAGCAGTGATCCTGTAGAAAAGTCTGGTAGCTCGGGTCCTCTGGGAATCCAGTGGGTAAGCGCCCCTCTGGTGTTCAGAGTCTCAGCTTATATCCAGGCTGGAATGCTTGGTTTCTCCCTCTGGGCGGAGCATCCCACAATGGGATGGTGAGTCATGTGATAAGGCCTGATGGGCCCATTAACAGGAGGTAGTCCAGGAGGGGGTTATCTGTGAGCTGTGTAGCAAAGGTGCTGATGGCCCATTAACAGAAGATAAGCCAGAGTGGAGGAGGCAGGGAGCACTGCCTCACCTGGTTTCAACAGTTCTTGAAGATGGTGATAGAATATACTTCAACCCAGGACACTTTATCAACAGGAGAGACTATCAGGACAAGATTGGAAAGGAGAATGAAAATTGACCCTGCACAACAGTTTTGTAAGCAATCTAACAGGAGTAAGGTCTTAACAAGACAGGCTGAATTTACAGTCAGGCCTGGGAAGACAACAAGGAAGGTGAAGGTATCAACACATCCCCCAAGGGGTAGGTTCCTACTATCAGAACCATCATGTATCAAATTAGCAGCGACTGTCCTTCTGAAGAGATGTCCATAGAAGTTGGACATCTCTTGACTGTTACCACAGTTCTTTCTGGCTTTAATACAAGAACTTTTTGTTTGGATAATTCTACAAATCACAAGAGCTTTCCACTGATGTCAGCAGGACAGTTCACACAAGATGCTCCCGTGCCCTAAGTTTGCAAGATACTGATCTCATATACTCGTTATTTATTTATTTATATGTTGTTATGACGTTGTTATGTTATGTTGGAGTTTGGTGGGTTTTTTGGGGTCTTTGAAGGGGTTTTTTTTGGTTCTTAGGAAAGAATGGTCCTTCTCTAGACTGTGTGTTGGAAACAGTGAGCAGCAGAGTTCATCCTGATCTTTGATAGGTTCTATGACAAGAGCGGAGACTCACTGAAGTTCCCATATTGGCTATGAATCCTTTTCTTTGTTATTTTACCATAAGCAGAATATTGGCAAAGCCCTGGCATTTTCAAGGGAATGCAAAGGAATAACTACAAAAGGAATGATAAAATGCTGAACTTAGAGCAATAACCCCAAAAGTGTATAAAAGAAATAAGAGCATAATTTCTTTAAATTATTATTATCATTATTATTATTATTAATAATATTATTATCATCTCCATGAATGAAGTTTTAAGAAGGGGGAGTGCTCTGACCTCAATGTCACTTATGCAAGAACATGCAGTGCTCAAAGAGAAAGAAGCAAATTATGTACTTTAAAGCCATTCCTGTGACTAATGCAAGAACTTTTGTTTGGATAATTCTACAAATCAAGAGAGCTTTCCACTGATGTCAGCAGGACAACTCACATGAGATGCTCCCGTGCCCTAAGTTTGCAAGATACTGATCTCATATACTCATTATTTATTTATAAATTGTTATGACGTTCTTGTTTCCGTCTCCCATTTGTGTCTTCCTTGCACTTTAAACGAAGCCTCTCTCCACTTCATGTGATTTTGCATGGACAACAAGATGAGTACTGGGGCAAGGATATGAGTAAGAAAAATGTATCATTAATCCATTTTCAAAGGTCTTGGTAGAAAAAAAATACATTAATAAAAAAGAAAATCGTGTATGTGTTACATTATTCCGCATTTGCCTTTGTTGAACAGATTGTAAATGTTGCCCTGTAGTTATGAATTATATTAATTTATTTGCTAAAAAAGTGTTCTGAGCAGCTTCATGAGTCACTGAACAGCGGTGACATCTGGTGATCACTGGGGCTTTTTTTTTTTGTGACAGGCAACACTTAAACTCCCAAACACAGCTGTTTAAAAAACAGTGCCAAATATGCAGGTGCATATGAAGGGAAAAAAGAAAAAAAGAAAAAAGTCCCATCCCCCAAACTTTTATTTTCATAGAAAAATAAGAAGGAAATGGACTTTCAAAGCTAAAAAAACAAGTTACTGAATAACAGAGAATCTCAAATTTAGATGATAATTTCTTCATAAATAAAACCCACTTTGTTTTTATTGGGCTATAGTACTGAACCAGCACTTAATGTGAGAATGAATTTAACCTAGATAACTGGACCTACAAATCTGCATAGACAATGGACAATAAGTGTTTAAATAAAGATTTGTGTTTTCAAGTTTATTATATGGGCGTTATTTTCAGCTGATTAACTGTCATTCAAACAATTGTGCCTGGTATTTGTCTTTAGTGATTCTGTTCAATTGAGGTTTAACACCACAAATCTCTCATTTAGGAATGTGATAATTTACATTTCCGTACCGGAACCGTCTTCTCTATTAAGGTGGTGGGGGTCAGGCAGACTCTTCAGGGTATGACATGGAATAACTCTCTGATACCAGGATCAGTTAGCAACTCCAAGAAGGTCTGCTGATGCTCTTACAAAGTACACCCATATCCATCCTTTCACCTTCCACTGGATCAGGTGCTCAGAGCCCCACCCAACCTGGCTTAGAACAAACACTTCCAGGGATAAGCCACCCACAACACCTCAGGGAAACACACTCTGGTCTCCCCACTCTCACAACAAAGAATTTTACTGTACAGTTTTATAGGTCTCTTTCTAAAAACAAACTAACAAGCAACAAAACTGGAAGAATTATTTCATAGTCTTTACCTAGCAAGTCACAAACGTGACAGCAGAGATGTTGGACACATCATTGGCTTTCCTTACACTGCACTCTAATTTCACTTATTTTTTATCATCTTGCATTTTTGGATTGCATCTGACTTCTGTACCTCCTGCAAACAAAAATACATTTATTTCTTCAGACGTTTTAGAGAAAACACAATTTGGTTTGGAAAGTGATAGGAAGGTGACTGGAGTATTTTCTTTAAAATCATTGCAATTGGAATATGGAATTTTTACAAAGAAAAAAGCTCACAGTATTTCATCACAATTTTAGCCACTATTTAATTTCCTTCTGAAGGTTTGATGTGTCACCAACTGTCGCATAGTTCCTGAGATGTGCTGAGATAATGATTCAAATAGGTTTTTATTGATAATGTTACCATTTGTTGAAATAACTTCAAAAATTTTTGTAGACAACATACTTTGTCCTTTTTATTACTTTTTTTATTAGGAAAATTGCAATTAAGAGTTAAAGGTACCATTCTAAAACCAGTTTTGTTGGGTTTTTTGTTTGTTTGTTTTTTGTTTGCTTGTTTTAATAAATATATATGCAACACTAAAAAAAGTTGCAAAGACAAAATTAGCAGACATATCTCAAGCATTAAGTAACTTCAAACAAGAGCATAACAGAACTCACACTATAGACAGAAATTTATAATTTTTTGAATAATTTTATCCAGTGAAAGTATTCAAATACATATTCAGATTCATGTATGTGAAGTTTTGCCCTCAGAAATATAGTGAAACAAGAGCTAAATTTAATTCAGAAGCTTCATTTCTATGGTTTTCAGATAATTGCCTGCAACTTTTGTTTGCTGGAACAACCAGTCTTACTAGAAACTTCATAAAGCTTTTCCATAAATACCATATTACTTTCAGGATAGATATTTCTTGAATTTCTGCAACCAAAAATAGGATGAGAACCTTTGTCCTTTAATTATTATAACATACTTCTAGTAATACAAAATGGAGAAAGAGACAGCCTGCTACTTATATTCTACCTCTACCAATCACCGCTGTTGGGTCAAAAGTTGTTAATCTGTTTGGCATGGTTTTATCATCCACAGCAGTATATTAAAAGGACAAAAATTCCTTAGCTTTACCCTGCTTGTGAGAGAAAAAAAGGAAAAAACCCACATAATTATCTTTTAATATCTATAATTTATAACTCTAGAGACTTTAATTCATGTTTTACTAATTGAAATATATTTTAAAAATACATTCAGCAAGTGATCTTCCTTCTCAAGCTGTATCACGCTTTCTTAAGGTTAAGTCAACAATGGTGGAACCCAAGATGAAAGATAAATTACCTTTTAAAATATTAATCATGAATTGTAAGAAAATATGAGACAAAATATCAGTGAAGTCATTTAAAAAATATTCAGATAATTTTATAGTCTGCATCTGGTTTTATTTCATGTAAATGCAAGTTGGACATCTATGACCTTTGGGTTAGTAACAGATGCCGTCATGGGGTTGATCATTTTTACATAAGCAAAAGCTAAGCAGAATAATTTCAGGCCACTCAGTGTTTCCAAAAGGGAATTGCCTGGCACAGCCAAAGATTGCACTGGTCCATGCAAAACTGTATCCAGAAACTCTAGACATACTTCTCAATTTTTATTATCTGTGGCTTTAATTATGAATTTCATATGTCAGCTTTTCTTCTGACCAGTGGTGAGAGATGCCTTCAGAGGCAGAGGCTGAGGCTAACTCTCTGTGTGCAGAAATGTTTGAAAGATGCCTGTAGGTGCAGCTAGCAGCACTGCTGGGCACAGGGGATGGAGTCTGTGAGCAGCCTGAATGGGCCAGGGAGAAGGAGAAACCAGCCAGGCATGCAGGTGACAGAGAAAAATTGTCACTGTCCTAAATGATGCAGTGAAACATGTGGATGTAAGCCTCACTGGATCAACCTCAAAGAGTTCCTGCTTGTGCAGTGCACACTGTGCATCACCCACACAGATATATCATTCCCTGGCATCTCCTGGCTTTGTATTCTTAAGTGACCCTTGCTTCCATTAGACCAGAGAAAGAGCAGCTATCGTCTCTAGTCCAGTTAATGTTCCCCCCAAAGAATGTTAACTATCCTTAATTAAGTATGTCTGCTTTTTAGAAGTGGGTAATCCTTCAATCTGCTCTTTAAGTTTCTGCTATTGAGAGGGAAATGCTGAGCAGTATTAAAAATAAAAACTCTTCCTTAAGTGTATTATGATGCACAACAGTGTTAGGAAAAAAATCCAAACCAAAACCAACAAACCAACAAAAAACCCCAAACAGACAAACAAACAAACCAGTTCAAATCAATAAGTATTTAAATTTGGACAAGCAGACCTTTGAATCTCTTCTGGTGAAACTTGAGGCCATTTCTCCTCCTTTTGTCACTTGCTACTGGATAGAAAAGACTGACCCCCACATTGCTACAACCTCCTTTCAGGTAGTGGTAGAGTCTGAAACATATAGAGAGAGCAAGATACTACTGATTGAACCACTTAGCTTTTCTGATTAGACCAGATTTTAAGGTAGCTATTTGGTTCAGCAAATCTGACTTTAATTTCAGCAAGAATTAAAGCTATGTCTGATAACCTATAAAGCTATAGTTATTAAATTCCCTATAGAAGGAAATTTAAGAAAAGGTTCTGTAACTATTAGAGAAAGCTATAGATGTATGAGCTATGTGAGTACTGTAGAGCACTCATTTCATGTTGCACTTCAAAATGGAAGAGCTGGGCTTTGTTTTGCTACAGGTTCATTACATATATGTCATAAACTTTGGGAAAAAAGCCACCAAAATACAGTGCAGAAAGATATTAATATGAAACAATGACAAATGTTGTGTTTCCTAATGGCAATCAGTTCAATCATACATAATTTTTCTGCCTTTTGAAGGATTTATAATCTTTGTGTTCTGGGTGGGTGTGTTTAGTGGGGGAAAAAAATCCCAAACAAACAAAACAATTCCTCTGTTACTGTGGTCATCCTCATCTACACTGTTTGGGAACTTAATTTTGGGATCCACTGGATTGTGTAAATCAACTGAATTGCTTGCAAAAGCCTCATATAAGGTGAAAGCAGTCCAGGGTCAGTTACAGCAGGGTGAATACAGCTAAGCTATAAAATAGAGCATTCCACACTATTCTGTTATTTTTAAATGGCTATTATAGCTATTAGAAAAAGAGGTCTCTAGTAACAGAATATCCATTTACATGAGACAAGTTCTTCTGGAAGCAATAAAGGTGCCTATCTGCACAGTGCCCAGGGTAAGTTTTCATTCAGAACAGGCCTATTTTCTATTTAAGGCATTTCACTCAACTAGAGATTCTAAAAGATCAAATATCACACTATAGGCTCTCCTTCACGCTTTGCAAAGGAGGCCTTACATGCAAGCTGCTTTGAAGCACAGTTCTACTCATGACATCTACCAGAATAAAGCACAGTGGGCTCTTTGACCTAGGAAAGCAAAGCACACTGGCAGGTTGCTAGAAGCCCATGGGTAGCATCTAAAAGGCATAAAAATATTTATGTCTGTGCTTCTCCCCAAAATCTTAATGCCTCAAAATCTTAGTTTAACACCTACATTCCCCAAGAGGTGTGGAAGCATTTGAAAGCTATTGTGTCTGACTTACAGTTTTTCTCTATGAAATTTTAGGCTGCTGACAGCTCAAATATTACGTAGCTTGCTGAATTTCTTGCTGCTAATAAATGGATACAGGGAAACAGATACACCAGTTTGCTCCACTTAGGTGCAAAGGTCTTCCCAACATCCCCAGAGAATCATCAGGCAGTGCTGGCATTGCTCAGCAATCACCTTAGCCTGATGGGCGCACCATGGGGAGAGCAGGAGGGACTACTGTGGTGCCAGACGTGCCCTCTCTGCAGGATGTTCCAGTTACAATTTACTTTCCTCTTGGCCATACTACCCTCACAGTTCTGGTCACATAGCAAGTCAGGTTCGAGAAAAAAAAACTTTATGAGCTGTACCAGGATCCAAGAGTCAAGGCAATGCCCAGTTGAAATACAAGCAATCTGTCACCACTGTTCTTCCATGCTACTGGCTCAGCTACAGGGTTATGCAAAGTTGGATACCATCACAAGTGGCTAGAAACAACACATTTTCCAAGCTATAAAATAGTCTACTAAAACCAAATCCGGGGTCAATAATACTTCCAAATCCTAAATGCTTAGATTTCAGCACAGCTGCTTTCCTTGTGGATGGTGAGACCTTCCATTCACTGAAAATTAAGGATTGATTTTAAAGATTGACACTGTGTGATTTGCTAGATTAGAATTTCACATAAATATAAGTAATCAGAAAATTCAAGTGATTAATATAAATACCCTTCTCAGAAATGTCCTAGAAACACTGCCTAATTTCAGAATCCCAGATCACAGAATTAATGAACCAAAAATGTGACTTAGTCAAGCTTTGGGGCCCAAACACACAAAACTGTGATATCTTGTACATAGTTACAGATGTTTGACCTTTCCAGAACTCTCCAGATCTTCAAGCTCTACCTATTGCTTCATTTCTTCTCATTCCATAATGAAATAATAACAATTTCTAAAAACTGTAATAAAATTACATTAAAATACCAGAAAACAAATGCTTAAAGGCGATTAGTCATCTTCTTACTGCAGACATATCTTCAACAGCCCGATGGCAAGACCAATCAAGGTACCCATCTGACCTGTAGGCTAGAAGTCATTGCTGCATCTAAATGTAAGTGCTCAGATTCTCTCTCCTCTGTGAGAATAGATATTCTCAGGCTAAAGAAAGACTAGAATCTGACTTTCGAGACAAGTATTCCACGTGGAAAGACATGATGCAAACGATGAGTAACCTCCCCTTCACCACCACTACTTTCTCCCCTCTTCCTTGGAAGGCATTCAGTGTTGGCTCAGACTGTGCTCCAACCACAGGAACCAAACAAGTTCCTCTCAGAGCCTGGAGTTTGGCATCTCTTCCACTGTGTCTGCATAGCAATGGCCTTCAAAGCAGATGTAGGGCTGTATCATTCCCTGGTAGCTATGAGTCTAGATTTCACATCTGTCTTGCTTTAAGGGGAATCGACTGAGCCCAGACATTGATCCTAGGAACTAGGTCGATCCAGCAAAACAGAAGAGTCAAGTCTTGCATAAATACATTTCCACTGTTTGGTTCTTCTCTGATCTAGCACCCTCATGCCTCTATTTCAACAGAAAGGGGGGAATGAAAACTGCAATAAGACCCCCAGTGTCTTCGGATAGTTCTCCCTACTCCATGTCTATATATCATGGATCTCCACTGTCCAACCCAGGAACACAGACATCTAGAGCTCACCTAGTGAATCCCACAATTTAGCCCCAGGTTCTCAATGTTTCCCTGCCTGCTATTTCCCAGACTGGTATTCCCAGAAGATGTCAAAAGCAAATCTTACAACTACATGGAGTTGTAAGATTTTTCTTTTTTCTTTTGTGCAGACTACAAACAGTACCGGAGAATGCTTCTAATTTCCAACCCACTTGAAATTAGATATTACAGTATCTTTTTACGCAGAGGGAACCCTCTGTGTCTACAGTTTTGTCTTAGAGCTAATTAATTCCTGTGGATTAATTAATTCCTGAAGATCCCAGCACTTTTATGGCAAACTGACTAACCCGTACCACAACATGCAGTACTTGGACTCTCAAAATAGCTAACAGGAATAATACATGCTAACCACACATACCAAAACACTGTGCTGTAAGTCAGTGTTGAAGCATGTTAACTAACATTTCCATAGTGTGTGTATTACAATGCTCAAAACATTTATTTTTTAATAATCAAGCCACAGAACGGAGGCTGAGATCACAAGAGTCTGGGTCATAAGAAGAGTCTTGGCTAAAGCCACAAAAGTTAAAATGGAAATTCTGAGCAAGATTTGATTTCCAACTCCACATGTTTTGTTTTGTTTATGAAATAACTAATTCAGTAGCTGAAAAAAATAATTGAAAGATACTTTTGAAAAGGAAGAGTGAATACCACTGAAATCCTATATTTCATATTTCCTTCTCATAACAGCAGTCAGAAACTAGCAGCACTAAGAATCCATTAAAAAATCCCAAATGAAGAAGTAACGGATTAAGTAGAAGGTGCCATTTTACTTAATATTTTAACTCCTCCCTTTGAAAAGGCATACAACTACAACAGGAGTAGAAAAGTCATTTTAAAGAATTTGCCTTCCAGTCATTAAGGTAGATGGGTAAAGCCTGGCTGGGCCTTGCAGTGTGTGTAACCAGTTCCTAAACTCTGTTCACTGTACAGTAACTCACAAGCAGTTGACAACTACAGCTAGTTAAGACAAATCACAAACATGTTTATCATTTCCCCAAAGGAAACACTTATAACCAAGTTGAAATACCTGTTCTACACAACATGGGATGTACACTTGGAGATCTAGTCAAGGAAAGATCTGCAACATCCAGAGGAAAAACAAGGTTAAAAACCCCAAAAGGAAGACAAGGGCAGATGTTCTATTAGAAGGGAAAACTCCACTAAAAGGTGTCTGGGTTTCTGAACAAGGTTTCAAAAGGAAAGGTCAGCTTGTGAGAATGTCCTATACACAATCTGACAAAGAGAGAAATTATTAAATATTTTTTAAAAATAGAATAAATACAGTAGAATTTAAATTAAATCCTTCTCCTAAAAGTCTACTTTTTTCTTTCCTCTTCCCCCATATACATTTTTTGAACAAAAGCTCCTAAGAGATTATTGGAGAGAGAGACATAGTTCTCAATGTCCTTTGCAACAGACAGAGAAAATCTTGTACCATTTAGGATGGGCATATTTTTCAGTCAAGCATTACAAGGAGAATTGGACTAATAGATGTGACAATGAAAGCGTTTTATAATATTTGTGTTATATAATGTTTTGATTTCTGTAGATGGTTAGCAGCAATAGAGCTGCATTGGACAATGTGAAGCCATCTCCCAAAATAATACAGTATGACAGGCCAAATGCATTTTGGTTTGATTTGCACAAGGGATGAATATAGAATATCTCACTGCAGTGCAGCCATTTCCCATATCAAACTGACGAGGTCAAAGATGCTTATTAGTTCCAGAAGTGTGTGGGGGGGAAACCTTGTGATGTCCAAGAGTGTCTTCTCCTTTCCTTAATAACTAGTGTATTGTAATACAGTAATTAAACAAAACATGAACAAGAAAGGGATTTTGGGGATTTATTTCTTTCTACATCTCAATGGCAGTCAGCCTACAGAAAACATGATAGAGTGAGTTCAGCATGTGGGGATAATCATGTAGTTAGGAAGTAATGTTTAATCTAGTTGAGGCTGGTAATCTCTGGATGTTGAGGCATGGTGTCATGCACTGCCTTGTAGCATTTCCACATGGGTGATCTATTACTTTGCAGCACTAGAATCTGCATTTGATTTCTTGTTCTCTTATCTACTCCTCAGGGATTCAGTAAATCCATCAGAATTTTACAACTGCCATTCTCTCTGGGCTGTGACACATTCACAGTCAAGAATTAAAATCAGGCTTCTAAAGCAGTAGCTACTTGCAGCCTTCTGCCCTGCACTTCTGACAGAGATTGCTAGTGCCCCTGCAGGAAGTCTGAATCCCAGAAAAGCACCTCCTGAGCACCCCAAGCCTGTTTAAGGTACATACATCCACTTTAATTATAGTGTTTAGCTAAAAACAGCAGCAGTTCAGAAGCTGACTGAATCATGACTCAGATTAGGTCAGAGGTGGGGACAACTTGGGCAGGACCCATTTGAGCCATCTGATTTTATTCTGCTTCTCCATGTGAATGAATTCTTGGACTTCATCAGTGTTTACAAGTTAGCAAAGGGCAACTCTTCCAAAAGCAATTGTTTCAGGACAACAGGGATACTTCAGCTGTCTCAGACTCTTATTTTACTAAGAGCTTTACAGACCCTCAGTTTTCATTGGTTTTATTTTTTTTCTACATTA